>NC_048895.1:115712997-115798451 GCF_011077185.1 Oxyura jamaicensis | reverse complement strand
CCCCCCCCCCCCCCCCCCCTCCCCCATCCCTCCTCCCTCTCCCTCTGCCGTCCATTCAGGCAGCTGACAATAAACAAGGTCATTTGATTCATTCAGCTCAGGGTGTAAACAAGGTCTCACAATAAAACCCCCGCCATAGCCCCCCTTTTTCTCTAAGAATAGATGCCCCCCCATGCCGGGGCTCTCCTCCTCCCCCCCTTTTTTTTTCTCCTCTCCTGTCCCAGCATCCCTGGATCGCATTGCGTCCAGCCCTGCTGCCACATCCGCAGTCCCCGTCCCAGCTCCGTGAGGCCCCGCTTCCTACTTGCTGTGGGAACCTCGGCTTCCCCGAGCAACATCTGCACACACGGCCCCGCTTTCTCATGCCGGCGGCAACCTGCCCCGCAGCAGGTCTCTGCTCTGGACAGAGAGAGAGAGAAAAGAGGAGGGGAAAAAAATATATGTAAATAAAAATAAACCCAACAATAAAGGGATCCGCATCCCCTCCCCGGTCCGTGGGGAGAGGTTCCCAAAAGCTTGTGGTCAGCTTCCTTTTTTCACAGGCTTTGCTGCTGGAGAACTGTCAGTGTGTGCATACGTGTGTGTAAAGCTCTGGGTTGGGCAAGGCAGGGTGTGCAAGGGGCCACAGGTAGCATCAAGCCTGGGGTGGGAAATGGGGTAGGGTCCAAGGAGTGCATGATCCTCTGTCTGCATGAGCATGGGCGATGAAGGTTATAGGGTTTTTCTAGATGTGCTGCTCTGTGTTTGTTCCTGGGGGCTCGATGTGGTCCCATGTTGTGGCAGGAGGGTTGTATCATGGTGGTGGTGGTGGTTGTGTAGGGTAAGGAGCTTTTTGGTGGGTCTGAACCTGCTGCAGCCCTCTGAAGGCGGATGGCTTAAATGCTTTCTCCTGGCTGGGGTCTGTTCAGGCTGGGTTCATGCCAAAAGGCAAGCTTGGGAAGCTCTGGGACCTTTTCCACCTTGTGCCTTGCTTAAAATGTTTTCTGCAGAGCACTGAGTGGGTGCTGAACGAGCAACCCCACACCAGGAATGTATCCCCATATAGCCTGTCCAGTCTGTGTGTCTCCCCTGACACCTGCACATGCTGAGATGTCACTTAGGGGTCCTGCCTGTGTGTTTCTGTCCCAAACGGGGGGATACCTTGCATCAGAGATGTTCACCTGAAGTTCCCTTTGCCCTCAGGCTCCCTTCCAGTGCCTCAGAATGGTCCTGGACCATTGCAGGGGGTGGAAAGGGAGATCCCAGTGTGCACATGGCCCATAAACCTCATACTTTGGTGCAGATGGAGAGAAATTAGCAGTAACTCTCCTAACCCACCCAGCTGTGCTTTCCACATCTCAGCAACACAGATTCACTGCTGGATGTGAGCACTGTGACAGCTGGCTCAGCTTTTGCTCTCTTGAGACAACCACAAACTTTCTCAATGTGACCTTGAGCCATCCAGGTCCTGAGGAGCACCTTGAGTTTCCTTCTCAGAAGCACTGAAATAACACTGGGGCAAGGTACCTTGACTCCCTGGGCCTCAGTTTTCTCGTGTCCCTCAGTTTTCTTGGTGTTCAGTGACTCAAAGTCTAAATTTACAAAGTCGGGGGTTGTCTCGTGATATTTCTGCATCACCTGGTACAGTGGAAAGCAGCTCATCTTTTACAATTTGTCTAATATCACAACACTTTTACAATGGTGTCTTGAGGTCTGCAATAATAATAAAAATAAAAAGAAACAAATTGTTCTTTCTCAGGGGAAGGAGGTTATTTTCAGAGATGCACAAGCTAGGGGGTATAACAATTCTAACACAAAGCCCGTCTTTTGTTTGTTTGTTTGTTTGTTTGCAATTCAATATTCTCAACACTGCAAACCTGGCTGCATTTTTATCTTTTGCTTGTCCACTGGACCCTTCCACAATTTTTTGCTGGCAGGAGACGATGAATGCTATTTCTCTTCTTGTATTTCCTGAGAGAGAGAGTCTCCAAAATACAGTTTGAAAGAGTCCAAGCTGCAAGAGAGAAAAACTGTCAGACAAACCATCGGGCAGATGTATTGCAGGAAAATCTAGCCCACGACAATGAACTCTTCCACTTCAGTTATCAGCTGCACAACATAAATATGACTTTTAGGCAAGGAAAATGCTTTTATTCCTCCCTCTCCCACACACCTGCTCACACATGCGATAAAAACTCTCATTTCATCTGCTAAAATGGTGGCAGGTGCATTGCAGCCCTCTCTGACTGATCTCCTACACATCCAGTATAGGCCAGCAAGCTCAGGAACATCTTGCAGCAGCTTTGTCTCTTCTTTCCAGGAGTGGATTTGTGGCTGTGTGCTCGCTAATGGAATGGGGAAGACCTGTCTAGCAGCACCGAGGGGCTCATGTTTTCCTTAAATTGCTGGTGATGTCCCTGAGCAGAGGAAAAGGGAGAGGGCTGTACCTCTGTGTAAGACCTCCGTAGCTCTTGTGCAGGAAAAATCAAAAAGGAAATTTAGTTGGACATCATTTCTGAGCTCATGCTACTCAACATGGTTCAGTCGGCATCACTTCCTTGGAGTTCAATGTGGCAAAGTGTCATCCCATCAAACAGCAGAAGACTGATAAGAGAACAGTCAGACAATGGGATGAGACCCTGCCTGCATGCCACTGGGATTTTTCTGGACTCAATCTGGCTATATAAATACCCAAAGAAAGCCTTCTAAGCTGGGAAATAGCAAAAAGGAATAAAATCAATTTTTCCCCCAGTTGGATTCTTTGAGTAAGATTAATGGAGGCCTGATTTTTCAAGATTCACAGCCCAGATTTTCCACAGGCTGGGCACCTGTGTTTGTGGCCCTTCAATGGGGCAAGGAGAAGGGAGGAAAAATCCTTTTTGAAGCTACATGAGGGGATTCATTGCAAGGGCGAAGGAAAATTTCAGCTCGGTCTCTGGGAATTCTTCTAGAGCCAAGAAATCTGCATTGTTGGAAAGAGTCTCCCAGAGGAAGTGATTGAAATATCATCGTGTGAATCATATCTGTAACAAGGTTGGGCTGTAGGAAACAAACCTTTGCTGAATCCTGGGAATAGATTATAAATGAATGACCTAAAAAGACTTTTTTTTTTTTTTTTTTTTCTTTCATTCTTTTTAATTAATTAATTAATTAATTTATTTATTTATTTTCCATGCAGGAATGACCTTTAGCAGCCCATGTTAAATGAAGGGTCCTGGTCTGGGGGGGATCCAGCAGGGCTGGGCTGTCCCACCACGTTACTTGCCACTATCTGTACTGCACGAGGTCCTCAAGGACTGCTGTGGGATGGTTCTCCTGCTATCTAGAAAGAGCTGAGCCTTCCCGAAGGATGAGCCTAGAGGTGATGAAAACTGCACGTGGGCTGTTCTCATGGTGTTGCACGGTGTTGGTTGAGGCTCAGAGGAGCCATGGTTGAAGAACTGGCCCCATGAGGGAATTGATGAGGCCATGGAGACAGAAGACACAGGGGAGGGTGAGGATGGCAGGTGGGCTTGGGGCCTGCTCTGGGGATAGTTGATGGCCCATGCAGGGTTGGAAAAATTAGCTTTGGGGAAGTGAAGAGTGTGCTCTGGGCTGGGCCATGACAAAACATCTTTGGAAGAAAATGTAGCCATGAACTCATTTGGGATCTGGACTGCAAGTCTTGCTTAGGGCTGAGCAGGAGTTAATTCCAGACCTGCTTTCCATCATGCATCTTGCTCGATGTTATTGCTTCCACCATAATTTCCCTGTCACCTCCATCAAGACTGTTGTGTCAGGGACTAAGTACACGGACAGCAAAAAGACAGTCTGCTCCAGGGAGCTTAAAATCTCCACGTGCCTTGCATGAAACTACTGAAGTGGTTCACAGATACCTGAGGAAGTCATCTGACACCCCACCAACCTTTCTATCCATCTTAACAGGTGGAGGGAAGAAAGCAAACCCACCTAATCTGCTGTTTATTAGCTAGCTTTAACAAATATCTACATTTTCAGTAGTTGCTTCATCCGGCCAGACATTTCTTCTCTGCTTCAACTTGGTGCTACTGAAGCAAACATTAACGGCTCATCCAATTGCCTATATTTAACTCCCCAAATCTGGCACAGATTTACACCAGCACTGGTAACAATGGCACTGAACACCTGTCTGTGACTGCATTTGCCCAGGGATTCACTTCTTTCCATGCTGTGTGTTTAATAATTCCTGCGAACAATGGGACAAATAAACATATTTTTACCGAGTTCTTACTCAAGCCAACGCCACCTTCCAAATTGTACATGAGAGGCCTGCAGAGGCTGGTGGTTGTTTCCTAGACTTGTTGCCTCTTTCCCTCAGAAACGACGCTGTCAGCAGCTCTGTGCTCAGAGAGGGCATTTACCGCTTGTATGTAAGGAAGGAAGAAGGAAGAATGAGCAGGAAAGGGGCAGCTGTGCAGGGCTCTGAAGGCAAGGATGATAAATATGAACTTGAAGCTCTGGAGGACAGAGAGGTCTTCTAAGACAGGCTGACGTGCTCTGAGCAAAAAGGATGGGAGATGGCTGTAGTGCATGGCCCAGGATGGAATAAGGAAGGGTTGCAGGAGTTGGTGGTGGGAGCTGTTGGTGGTTGACTAGAGGGAATATAACACATTACAGCTGTGTGGTGGAAGGAGGTGTAGGAATGGGGGTTGGCAGGGTTGGTGGAGGCTGGCAGTCCTGTCTTTGGGTGGGGAAAGGCTTGGAAGAGAAGGCAAGGTTGTGTCTGACAGGGAGAAGTTGGCTTCTCCAAGGAGAAGGCAACTGGAGAGCTGTTGAGAGCAGAAGGGACTCTGACTCTCTGGCCAGCATGGGCTGCTGCATGTTGTAAGGGCCACATAGCAGTTTAATCCTCTGACTAATGGGTTTCCAGGTATCAACCAGTGCTTAATGTTGCCTCTCCAGGAAGATGAGACATGCCTCGTGAGGTTGAGGAGCTCTCTCCCCCCAGTTGCAGATATTGTCTTGCTGGAAATGTGTGGATGCACAAGAGTGGGTAGCTTAGCAGGACGGATGGGTTGGTTTGGTTACAGTGAAAATTTAGGGCTTTCAAGCCTCAAATATATGAGGAAACCTTCTGGCCTGAGTGCTATGCTCAGCCCTTTCTACCTGTCCCATCTGGGAAGGGATCTACCACACATGCTTGGAGAAACATTGCTGTTGACCATGAGCTTGACAGTGGTCAAGGGGACAAATTTACCTTCACTCAGATCAGCTGAACTCTGGGTTTACAAAAAAAAAATATATAATAATAATAAAAAAATTTGGCAGGCCGTGTCTGTCCAAAGTCTGAATGAATAGAAACTCTGAAGGAAGCACCTGCTGCTAAAGGAAATCCAGGACAAGTTTTATTATCCTTTTTCACAGGTCTATTCAGGACTACATTAGGGGTTTCCTCTTTCCTTTTCTGGTACTTCACACTCATTCACAACAAAAAACATATTGTGCTTATGAATTATATTCCAGAGAATATAGCTGGAGCTTATAAAGGTCCTGGCCAAAGAACTTTATTTTTAACTTTACTCCCTGGTGAATTAATTTCTCAAATGAAAGCTTTGCAATTGTTTGGGGTTATTTTTCTCTCTCTCTTTTTTTTTTTTTTTTTTTCTTGGACAGGGCACAAGGGCAAATCCTGCCTGCTCTGTGTTCACAAAAAATGCCTCTCAAGGAATGAGGAGCAAAAGAGGTAAGTGGGGCTCTTGATGGCTACAGGGAACAAATGGAAAACATCAGTGCAATCCCTCCTAAACCAGCAAAGTATCAGAAGGCCTCCTATTAAAGTTGCATGCAAAAGCCCAAGGCAGTTTTTCTATTTCAATCGTGCAATAGATGCGCAGCAGGAGAAGGAGAGGGAAACCCCCACTGGCTGCTGAAGGAGGTGCAAAGAGCTCCTTTGGGATTTGATTCTGAGACCATTTGAGCCTGTGATGAGGGACCCAGGAGGCACCAAGGAGTCTGCTTATCAAACACAGCTGCTCAGCTCAACATCTTCCAGGCACAAAGCACATAAACTGAAGGGCTTGCAAACAAACCGAGTGTAACGCATAAGCCACTTGTGAACCAACGTGTTTGCTTTAGTGGGTCACTCTGCACCTGTGCAAGATGGATATGACCCAATCCCTGAGTAGCCTGGGAAGACTCTGCACCCTTTTCCCCCCAGAAATACTTCTCTCATTTTCTTTCTGATCCCTCCTAAAAAACCTTCGCTTTTTTAGTTTTAAATGCTCTTGTCCATCCCCCTGCCTCCATGCCATCAGGAGTTGATGGCCCTGAACACACCCTGGTGTTGCTGCCACCTTTGCCTGCCCCTGTGGGTGCTGGTTCTGCTTCTCACCTTCTTTGGATAAAACCTGCTCTGCTTTTGAGCAGCATCTAGCACAAGGATTTCTTGTTCAGCCCATGGCTCCTTGTTGCTACTGCAGCGGAAATAGTAAATTATAGCAATTAATGGTGGCATAAATCAGAATCTGTGACCAGACAAGGTCACCAAGGACTTGAGGTCTGTATCGTACCACTAAATTACCCCAGACAGGAATTCCTTCATCTGCACTGCTAAATTGTTTGAATGTTTCTTGACATGGTTTTGGCCCAGGCTGCAGCTGCACTGACCCCAGGAGCAGATCAGGCATCATCAGCGTGGGTCAGCAATCAGCTGGGCTGTTTGTGGGGCCCTTGGCCAAGGGGTTAGAGGGTGACCAACATTGGGGCATGACCAAGCAACAAGGTCTGGCACTGGTTAGTGAAGATGCAGACCATTATTAATGAGTATGAGGCCATTTTTAGAGAGTGTGTTAGCCCAGAGGTAGCATTTCTATATGGGGACAATATGCACCAGATCCCAGATTGGCATTGCAGTTTTTAATGCACCTGATGATCTCCACATTTCTTCACTCATTTTAAAGTATCACCCCAGGGTCAAGCTGTTGGTCTTTGTGATTTCCAAGTGGTGCCAGACACTGGAGGCATTTCAAAGCTCCCTGCCCTAGCAGCAGTCTCTGTCATCTACAAGTTGCAGTCTGGAAGCCCTGAAACTCCTTGCTGCAGGATGTTAAAACAGCAAGGACTGCTCTGTCCCCTGGGAGGGATTTTTTTCTTTCTCTCTTTGGTTTTCAGGAGTTTTCTGAGTGTTCTTTTTTGCTTTATTAGATGGCAAGAATATTTCCAGATGTTACTTAATACCTTGTAATAAGAATACTGAACACAGATAAATATATAACTCATTTTCTACATTGATGAGCTGTAGTGCTCCTACCATAAAGCAGCTATGCTGTTTTGGAAAATAATATGAAATGTAAAAAGTAAAACAAAGGTCTAATTTGCATCTTATTCAATCAAGCTGGAGAATAGGTTCAAATCTTAGTTGCTTCTGACCTGTTGCCCTGTATTAATATTTCCATTTGTGGGCAGCCTGGACTTGGGCAGCCGGTGAGTCCCCCTTGTCCTTGCAGGGTCCTTCCTGGCTGACTCCTTTACTACCTCTTCTCCTTGCCAGTGTTCACACATCACCAGAAAGGACCTCCATTCTTTCCACCTTTATTCTTTTCCCATTTCTGAAATGATCACCCAGGAATGTCTGTGATGATGCAGGATGTTTCTGGAGTCAGCAGATGTGGTCCTGCACCCACGTTTTATCACCACCTATGGATGGGATGGTGCAGACAGGAATTAGGGTCACAGATGCTATATGTTGCTGCAAAACATGGGGAAAATCTAATACCTGCTGGAGGGAACTCCTGATTAGCTAGAAACTGAGCTAGCAGTCAGATAAGTCACACTGGGAGAAATATAACCTAGGAGACTTGTTCCTAGGAAGAATTATGCTCCAAGAGGAAAGATACTTCAATAAATACATTTGCAGCCTGGTCTGTTTCCTGCCCTGGATGTGTAACTCAAAAGCATCAGTAATCAGTCTCTCCCCATCTAAGGCATCCATAATTTGTGTGTTCTTCAGGCACTCCAAATTTCTCCAAGACCATTCCTCTGGTGCTTGGTTTCTGCATGAAATATCTGCATGATTTACCCACTACCATCCTGGCAAACCTCCCCACCTATCCCACTCAGTGTGGGGCCTGAAACAGTGGTCTCCTCAAAACACATCCTGACCTGAAAAAAGTCTTTGCAAAGCATGGTTGCTCCTATTCCCACGTCCATCTGGAACAGCTGTGGTGGGTCATACACAGTGCAGACCCAAATGGCACTAACAACTATGTTAAAGTAACTGAGTCTTTCCCCTAATCTGGAGCTGAATCTCACCCGCAGACATTGTTCCCCTCCATCCCACCATCCTATTAACCAAGAGGTGAAAATGTGATGGTATAGAGCACCTGCTTTACATGGTTCTGCTGTTTCTTATCCTCTTTTACACCTTATATTTAAATGGCAGTGGGGTGTGGGGAAAATAAATCACTGGAGATCTTCATTTTATACCAGACAGTCTTAGTGCAGCAGAAAATTATTTTTTAAAGACAAAAAGGCCGAGCTGTCATGACAAGCACAGCTCTTTGTACAGCTCTCTGCCAAAGAAGAATTGAGACCCACACCTCTCTCCATCTGATACCATGCCAGCACCCCTCCTGCAACAGGGTTTTGTTGTCAGTCCAGGCAAAGCAGCACAGTGTGAGCATCAGGGAAAGGTGCCCTGATATCAGACCCGAGCTCCCCAGACTGCCTGGCCTTGGGTGATGTGCCAGAGGTGGTTCAACTCCCAGGACACACATGCCACCCCCTGGACAAGTGTCTGGCTGTGGAGCTATTGTTCAGAGGAGAGGGTGTGCCTCCTCCAGCTGTGCTCTCAAAGGAAACAATGGTCCTTGCTTCCCTCTGGAGAGACAGGGCACAGGCACTGCGGCTCATGGAGGTTGTGGGCTGTGCACCCCCATCTGACATCAGCCCTCCTCGGCTGTCTGGGGGCACTGGGATGAGTTCTTGCCTTGGTGTTGCCAATGAGTGCTGGCTATGTGTGCCTCAGCCACCAAGAAATCATCCTTGAGACAAATTGCTCTCCCAAAGCATGGCAAAAAGAACTCAAATACCTTCAAAAGCAGTACTTGCAATATTAGTGCTACCTCTGGTCTGGTATTTCATGCAGGAGGCATCTTCCCTCTGCCCGGTTTGCGTGGTATGATGTCCACCCTCCTTCATGTCTCCTCCTAGAGCTGCTCTGCTGGGATGGGGACACTGGTTTTGAAGGAGGCTTCGAAGGAATCTTCTTAATGAGCAGTAGAGGCAGAGGCTAAAGGAACTGAGCCATAACCCCAAGAAGTGCTTCAAAATTTTCCGTCCTATAGATCATCTCCTCCTCTCTACAAATATTTCTACCAGCCAGGGAGACCCTGTCATTTCTCTGAAAGCTGGAAGAGGAAGGTTAGGCTGTCTCCCTTCTGTCTTTGCTGACGAGGGGGTATCCAAAAAGCTGTGAGCAAGCAACAGCGAAATCTTCCCTATTTTCCTATAGGAACTACAGCCCAGTGAAGATGCTTCACTGAAGTCTGCTGAAGTTTGTAGAGGGGCTGGCAAATGGCTGAAGTCCTTATAAAATAGAGGAGCTGGGTAACAATTAAGGATATTCCCCTCTTTTAATTTGCAGATATCTTTATGATGAGGGACAAGTCTGCACCCTGTGATTATTTGCTGGGGTTTTACTATTATCTGATAATTCTCCTGCAGCCCCCACAGTGAGGCTCAGAGCACCACCGTGGTGGGGGCTGTATGGAGCCAGGGAGGAAAATAGGCAGCAGCCATTACCAAGGTCAAGGAAGGGGGAAGAGGTTCCCACTATTTTCTGTTTTGCTTCTGGAATTGAATTCAGATCAAGGAGGTGAATTTGGGGACAAGCTAGATGAGTTCAGCAGCTGTGGCATTGAAAGGCAGGGACCATAAATGGCAGGAGGAAGGGAAACCCAGTAAACAGTTTTCAGGATTCAACCGAGCGTTGCCTCTGAACTACAAAGACCTGCTAGAAAGTGGTATCAAACACCCAGCTCCTGCTTTGACCCCTGCCTGAGGGGAAGTGAATCAATGTTGGGAAAGCAGGATGAGATTATCTACTGTATAAAAGAAACTGGAAGAGATGGCTTGGGATATTTGTGTATTGAGACTCTTTCCATGTCCTATTCCTTTATGGGGGGGGGGGGGGGGGTGCTATTGTACCTATTGTGGCAGATCCTTATCGGCCCTGTTTATCACGTTGGGTGCGGGGAATGTCAGATTGCTGAATGTCAGGTTGCTGGCTGTTTTCATAACAGGAAGCTGCCTGCTGTCTTGCTGTGTTAAGGAACTCCCGCATGCACAACATTTTCCAAAACAACAAAAAAAAATCTAAACACTCTGCTGTGGTTGGATGGCTGCACGGATTCAAGTTTCTATTGTTCCTTGTAAGGCAAAATCCTGTATAGATAAATACACTTGATACACATATGCCTGTTACTTCTTTTGTCTAAAGATACAGGAAATATGGCCGTTGTTTTGTCACGATGAAATATTTCCCAAAGCTAAAACTTAATCTCGACACTTTCATCAGTGCTTGGGAGCCTGGAGAACTGCCATGCTTGGTTGCAGGTGGGACGTGGGAGAGAACAGCACAAGAGTTGGCAACACCGAGCATTGCACGACCCAGCTTATAAGTGCCTACATCCCTGTGAGCTGAAGTTTGGCATCCGGCTTCCCCCGAGCATGGCGGAGAGGGGATGGCTAATTCAGATTTCCGAGCAGAAAATTGTGGCTGACACTTCTTGTTGAGGAGTCGAGGTCTGCCCATGATGCAAAATAAAGTGACCCAAGTATCAAAGGCAGGGGACACACTTTGCAAGGTGGGACACATCTCAGCTGGCAAGCTTGGGAGCAAAGCATGGAAACTTGGGTGAGAGAAGGTCCTACATATCTTTGATCAGGGACCTGAACTTCCTGCTCGTGGTAGGCACCTAAACCATTCATTGGAGCAATGAACTAATGAAGGTCCTACACATGAGCCCTCTGAGTGATAGTCACTCTGACTGGTCCAGATGGAATGCAAGAATTGTGTGAAGTGTGTGTGGTATCTCTGATCACAGCCTGACTCACTCCAAGGTACTCTATACCTCAGGGCAGTTAAGAGAAGTTGGTCTCAGTCACCTCTAAGATGAATAATTTGAACCTGGTCTTCCCTCAACCTTCTCTCTGCTTTAATCAGTGGACAGAGTCAAAGATGAAATTATTTTCTTGTATGAGTGAACATCTCTCAAATTGCTGCCTGAAATGAGCTGGGCTGTAGGATCATGGCACGGCCACAAAGCAAGAGACATTGAATTAGCAATGGAGTTTCTTATAAGTCCCTGCAAGTTACAGACCTATTGGTACCAATAGAATATACAAGGTGCTTTATGTGTTTGTATATAACCTTTGTGGTCAGCATATTTGTAGCTCAGCTTGGACAAAACCCCTCAGCTCGCTCTAGCCTGTAGTCTAACTAGAGACAGTAATGCTGAGCCTTTGTGCAAAGTACTATATATATTTTTAAGAGCATCACCCTTTCCAGTGCCCAGGTAACCTGTTCAGGATATGTTTGCAGAAGAGGTGGCAGAAACCACAACTGGTTTCTGATTGGAACCTCTGTGGACAACCTGATGTCCCAACATGGCATCAGAATCACAGAATCACAGAACTGTAGGGGTTGGAAGGGACCTCAAAAGATCATCGGGTCCAACTGCTCTGCAAAGCAGGTTCCTCAGAGCAGGCTTCCCAGGTAGGTGTCCAGACGGGCCTTGAATATCTCCAGAGAAGGAGACTCCACAACCTCTCTAGGCAGCCTGTCCCAGTGCTCTGCCACCCTCACTGTGAAGAAGTTCTTCCGCATGTTGGTGCGGAACTTGCTGTGTTCTATCTTCTGGCCATTGCCCCTTGTCCTATCCACACAAACCACTGAGAAGAGGTTAGCTACATCCTTCTGTCTCCCACCCCTCAGATATTTATAGACATTGATAAGATCGCCCCTCAGTCTCCTCCAGGCTGAACAGACCCAGGTCTCTCAGCCTGTCCTCATAGGGAAGATGCTGCAGGCCCCGTATCATCTTTGTGGCCCTCTGCTGTACCCTTTCCAGGAGATCCCTGTCTTTTTTGTACTGGGGAGCCCAGAACTGGACACAGTACTCCAGGTGAGGCCTGACCAGGGCAGAGAAGAGGGGGAGGATCACCTCCCTGGACCTGCTGGCCACGCTCCTTTTAATGCACGCCAGGATCCCATTGGCCCTCTTGGCCACCAGGGCACGCTGCTGGCTCATGGTCAACCACCAGGACCCCCAGGTCCTTCTCCACAGAGCTCCTCTCCAGCAGGTTGTCCCCCAGCCTGTAGTGATACATGTGGGTGTTCCTTCTCAGGTGCAGGACTCTACACGTGCTCTGGTTTCTTCCTGCCCATCTCTCCAGACGGTCCAGGTCTCGCTGAATGGCAGCACAGCCTTCTGTGCCCATGTGGCTGGTCTCCTCCCCTGCTGTTCACCAGGAAAAAAGATATAAAGATATAAGCTAGCTCAGAATAAAAAGTGTTATTTCTTGAAAGAGGAAATTGTCAAATCTACAACTTCAATTGGATTTTGAGAATTTTGGAAGAAGATGCATCCTGAGAGGTCAGCTCTGCTTCCTCAAATCTACCTGTGCTGTCCAGGGATGGGAAAATTTATGGTCCTGGGAGCCAAAGCTGGGACAGACACTAGAGATTCAGAAACCCTGAAAGACATCATGTTGATGGAAGTAAGCACCTCACACCTTCCACCTTGGCTCTTAACAGTCTATGGCTGTCTCTGTACTGCCAGGGCTAGAGATGCTGTAAGTTGTTTGGCATGATGTTAAAACAGTGGAGGAAAGGTAAACACTGATGGAGCAGGGAAAAGAAAAAAAAAAAAAAAATTTAAGAAGATGGATTCAGTTATATAAATCAGAATTTAAGCAAAGCTGAGTTTTATTTTGCGGTAGGGCATGACCAAGAAGTCCCTCCCATCCCATCTTTTTATTACTTTACGACCATGTAAGAACAGAGCTGATAAAACCCAGTGACCAAGGCCTGGCTTTGAATTACAGCATTAAAAAAAAAAAAAATAATAATAATAAAAAAACACGATATGTTCATATTTATCATATAGTCAGCAGAGGGCGTCAAATGCACGCACGTCTCATAACTCTGGCAGAGAGCTGGAAATGCAAACCCATTAGTGGCCAGCTATTCCTCCGAGCGCGGCCGATGCTTCCCCGCCAATTGTGCAGTTGCCCCCAGGTTTCCTTCCCCGCTCGGCCGTGTGCGGTGCCATACGGTGGCTGCAGACCTAATTGTTCGCCCGGCGGCCCCTGCAGACAGGATACAAGCCCAGTGCCAGGTGTTGAATTATTTTCCTGCTTGGTGGTATAGTGCATGGGAATTGTTGATAACACTAACAATACAGCAAAGGAAAAGTGGGAGCGGGGGAGGACAATTAAGCGGCCTTTGAAAGCCCTTGGGGCATGTAAAATACCCTCCCTCTATTCATGTGTCACCAAGTTCAAGTTCTTAAGTATAGAAACATGCCTGCAGTTACTATGTGAATCCCTCAGAGCCTGAAACCTTACAGTGAGTCCTGGTGAGTCTTGGGGTAATGTTCACCCATTGGCTTAGTGGAGTTGAATTTGATGTTGAAGCTGTCAGTCCTAGAATCCCAGAATCCTGGAATCCTAGAATCCCAGAATGGTTTGGGTTGGAAGGAACTTTAAAGATCATCCAAATTCTAACCCCCTGGCAGGGACGCTTCCCACTAGATCAGGTTGCTCAAAGCCCCATCCAGCCTGGCCTTGGATGGATCATCTCCCCAGGGAATGTATACTTATTAGTGCTAAATTTTGGCAGTGCAGGGGGCTGAGTTAGAGTTGTGTCCCAGTCTGCTGGCCCAGAGGTCTCTTAGTTAAAGGTAAGTGGGGATAGGTGACTACAATAAAGAGGTGGGAAGTCTGGGAAGGGTAAGTTTTGTGGGTAAACCAGACCTAAGATGTTGGAGATCTGGGCTCAGGCCCCATCGTACGATACTGAGAAAACCTCTAGTCCCTTCACACTCCCGAATGCCTGTAGAAATTTTAAGATTTTTAGGGTTGAAACTGTGTATTCTTATGGGCTAACCCTAGTAAGAAGGTGCACCTGCTTCTCAGGGATGAAATGTGCTACCAGAGCACACGTAATGGCAAATAACCCTGGCTACTGCCCTTCTCACCCAGGCATGCATGCAAGGAACTTGTCACCACCTTAGGCAGTGTCCTGTCAGTCTTTCAACAGAATGTTAAGGGTTGATTTACGCAAGGATAAAGACTCAGGGACCTTTCTCCTGGGCTCCTGAGCAATCCAAGGCTCAGGGTGAGCCTTTAGCTGTGTTTCCAAGCTTGCACACAGCTCTTGCAGAGCTGGTTGTGCTACCAGCCGTGCTCACAACACCGAGCTCCTGCACA
Source organism: Oxyura jamaicensis (assembly GCF_011077185.1). Lineage (NCBI taxonomy): Eukaryota > Metazoa > Chordata > Aves > Anseriformes > Anatidae > Oxyura > Oxyura jamaicensis. The sequence goes on along the minus strand of NC_048895.1, from coordinate 115,784,021 downwards.
GCCCAAGAAGCTACTGAGTCCCAGCAAGCTGAGACCCCTCAAAATCACTTCTGTGATGACACCTTCCCATTGTCCAGTGTGCAAATCCCAGCACGAAACACCGGCCCTTCTGATTAGGGACTGTTCTGTCAGCATTTGGCACTGGCCCAGCCAGAGCGACACCAATTATTTGTGTCAGCTCCCCTCTGAAAGCTGGAGATGTATGAAATCTCAACCTGAGACAATCCATCACGGCTTGCAGTGGGATTTAGGACCTGTCACCCTGATGGGGTATTGACCGAGCACGGCTTCTTCCAGGACAGAGAGGTTATGGAGAGCATTATATCACCCCCAACAAGGCACTGCAAATTGAAACTGAAAAATGAGCCTCGGAGTCTCTTGTCTTGGGAAAACTGCCCAATGAGAGCAACCGAAGTGAAACCAGCCAGCTCCTGGTTTATGGTTATCAGAGGAGTTTTAATAACTGATACGTGATTAATTGGCAAATGTTTGTTTTAAAGCGAGCTGAGGCCAAGCCTTATTTGTCTGTTTGTTTTAACATCGGCTTAGGATGATGTTAAAGCCTTTTCACCAGGGTAAACAGTGAGTTGATGCTTTGCTCAAGAGCCATTGAATTTTCCTAATGGTCTTTTTTTTTTTTTTTTCTTATCTTTTTTTTTTTTTTTTTTCCTGAGGTTTTGTACTGATATGAGGCATTGCTTGCAGCGGGGATGGGAAAAAAACGTGGACTTGTGGTCAGAGTTGGGCATTCAACTTGGAAGGCAGAAATTTTGTTCTGCTGCTCTCTGAGGTTGTCTTGCTGCACCCACAATGCTTTAATGCCTCTTTGCTGCCAAATGAGAACAATATTAAAAATCTGGAGTTACTGCTGGAAGGTCCTTATAGCAGCTAAGGTTTTTTTAAAAAAAAATAATTAAAAGATTTCAGCAATGGCTCAGGTAGTCCATAAACTCTATCTTGCCTTCAGTTGAGTTTGCTGCGAGTGTAGTCCTGTACACTACCCACTTATTCACTCTTCCTAAAAACTTCTAAGCATTCCAGAGACATGGTAAGGGTTAGCACTTTTGGGCAGACCCTGTAATAAATGCTTCTCTGTACATTTGTCATTACTATTTGGCAAAACACGTCCATTTCTGTTTTGCAGTGGTTGTTGCTTTCTACTTTTCCCTGTGACAAAATCTGCCTAATAGCATGTGTTGAGCTTTTCCTTTGCGTGCCACCCTCCCCTGCGGTTCTACTCATCACACGCGTTATGGGACCTTGGTCCTGGGCCTTATTCTTCACATTTTGGTGTCTGCAGCTCTACTTTTCTGCTGAAGGGTCACCTTGGAAGGGCGCAGGACAGCTGTTAAGAGCCATCCTTTCCCTCTTTCTTTCTAGTCTCATGCTGGGATGGTCTGGGCTGAGGATCTGCAGATCTCAGCCATAGATGAAGAAAATAATAAACACAACTCATGTCCTGAGAAGTAAATCTAGAAACAGGCCAGGGAGCACTGGTCTTCTATATCCGATAGAAACTTGCCAATATCACTAAGAAGCAATCCCTAGGTAACTCAGCCCCTAACCTCACCAGCACCCATTTCCCAGCCCACCCAAACCCAAGGCAACTAAAACTAAGGTACTGCTAGGTGGAAACAAGCTCCCTGCAATTGCACCAGGCAATGAATGAGCGCCTACATCCGCACTCATGCATTAAATCTATTGACAAACAAAAGCTCACAGAAAAGCATTGAAGAGGAGATCAGGAGGTATGCTTACAGAGCAGGTTAAAAGTGCATTTTCCCACTATTCAGAATATTTATTCTGATTGTTTTATTATTGTCCCTCACCAAACAGCCAGGAATAGATGCTCTGCTCACGGAGGAGAACAGTAACACAATAACCCAACTTTCAAACTCTCCGTTTCCTCAGCCCCATGGCTACGTGTGGCCTACAGACTTTGAGCCTCCTCTTGAGCCTTCTCATATGAACCCTGATGCAGTGGTTATGGGATACCTCAGTAAGTCCAGGGAATCACAAGATGTCCCAGCCTGTAAGGGACCACAGAAGAGTCGTGCCCATGGCAGGGGGCTGGAGCCAGCTGGGATTAAAGGCACCGTTACCCACCTGAGGACTGCCCCTCGGAATGAAGGTGTGCTACAACCAAGCACACTTTCCAGATGGAGAAGAAAGGGAGGAAACCCAAGAGATGATGCTGAGATGCTTTAAAGAAACTGATTACACTGGAAGATCTGCAGTTCTGTCCTCCCATGGATGACACACCTCTGCCCTTCCACAGCCCTGGATGATGAGTCCACATCCCAAACAGAGGAAATTTCCCCCAAATGCATAAGACCCAAATACCAGAATTCCCTCTCACCAACCCAGCTAAACATTGCTTCATCAGCTCACTTCACGGGAGGATGCTAAAGCCAGGGTTCTGGCAGGATTTCTACTCCCATTAGGTTTTCCTGGATTCTTCATTATTTTCAGATGAAAACAAATCCTTTGACCTGTGAAAATGCTGCAGTGACTATCAGCAGAACTGCTCATTCATGGTGGAAAGGCATATGGGATGTTTTAAATAAGAGAGAAGTGCTTTTCTTCTTTGCTTTTTGCTTTAAGTACCACATACTCTTTCTCTGTGTTGGGAGTGCAGAATTAAATCCTAATTAAAGGCTGTAAAAAAACAGTGAGTCTGAGAGCCTAGGAACAGATACATATTATTGCCGCTTTCATAGATCATATGAGCACTGTGGTGACATAATAAATAATCCACCCAAAGTTTTTAAAGGTAAAAACCAGCAAATCATTAATAATGGCTCTGGCACCATATATCAAACTGAAGCCTTCCTCTTACAGCTGATCCCCAGCTATTCCCAGCTGCCTTTTTGCATTGCTGTGTGCATTTCTTCCTTCCTTTGCGTTGCTCTTTCTTCCTCTATTCCCTGCTGCCATATTTCTGTGCTTTGTCCATACACATTTTTTTCTGCAGTCCACTGAAAGTAAGCACGATAACCCATGAAAACATACACGATGCTGTTTAAGCCCTTTTGCTCAGGGGGTTTAAAACTTGCCCAGACAAGAAAATCCTGACAGAAACAATTTTTCGGAGTAGGGAATGGAACTGGATGGTCATATGGTAGTCTTATCTATTTCTGGCATGCATGGTTTATTTATACTCATGTCTATAATGGTGGAGCATTTCACCCTGTAATTTGTGCATTTTGCTTAATCCATGTATCCTGTTTTACTGTCTCAGTCAGTCCATTTCTGAAGGGTTGGGATACAGTCAACCATTTCCTTTTTATTCAATCACGCTTAGCAAAAATGAGTCCTTCCAGGTTGTTGGGCCTCAGGGGTTATCTTAATTAGTGATCATCAAATACCATGTGATTGATAACTGGAATTGTGATGCCTTCATCCAGTTGCCTAATAGCTCTTCTGTCCAAAACGTGTTTTATTTTTTTTTTTTTGGTTGTTGTTGTTTGTTTTTTTGTTTTGTTTTGTTTTGTTTGTTTGTTTTTTAACTTCTTTTTAGGCATTGAGGGAAAACTGGTCGTAAACATCTCACAGAAGAGGTGGGGACTGCAAACACAGACGAAATGTGGTCTTGTACTGGATTCCCCCATCTGGAAGGTGCACCACTAGATGTTAGCTCAAAATGCTTCACCTTTTTCCTAGAGGGGGCAAGAATAACACAAAACTGACCCCAGCTGCCAAACCTCATTTCCTGTGCTTAGGTACATATTTTTTTTCATAGATCTGAGAGTTACTGTAGGCATTACACCCTTCCTGGTACAATACCATTCTCTACCAGTTCTATGGGATACCCTAGAACGGTAAAAGGTGAATTTCTCACCAGGTAAGTGAGACTTCTCTCCCTAACACCTATGGCAGGGTTCATCTCACCTCTATGGATCTCTTCAGTTTGTGGACACCTAAAGGTAGGATACCTGGCTGTCTGAATGCCTGGTAGACTGCGAGGAGTGGTGGCTCAATAAGTTGCCCACACACAGGTACCAAGGGTTACTTGAAGTCTCCCTTTGCTATCTGAGCTACGCATATGCAGTTGGCAAACATGATCCAGTTAAATGGAGTTTAGACAAATATTCAGGATTAAAAATGTCATTATCTGCTGTAGGTTGAGGTCAGTAGTTCTTCAGGCTCTGCTGTCTGCAATGACTAAATTTCCACTGACTGTAGGGACATCTCATTCACATGGAGACACCTGCATTTGGATACCCACAATCTGGAAATGAGCCCTATTCACTTGCTTAAATGCCCACAGGCAGTATGAAATGCCATCCAGAACATCCCAGTTAGTCCTCTCTGGCTCTCACTGCCTGCTCCAGAGGCAAATGTGTCTTGCATCCTATCTGCTGGTCCCGTGTGAGTATCTCAGAGATATCTAAGAGGTGATTTGGGGCACTGAAATCAAACCCTTTCTGTATCATGAGAGGGGCTGCTCTGTATCACATCTATGTGATTTGTACATGTGGCATCAAGCTAGGTCAAATTCATTCATCCCTGATACATGCCATTGCAACTTTTAGGGCTGCGCAAGAGCCCAAACTCAAAGGGAAAAGGGAGGGTTGCAGACATGCTTGGATGAAAGGCAACAATGAAAAGTTGTTGCAACTCTCAAAGTAGCTAAACTGCAGAGATTTGTATAGTGCTGAGGTGAAACACGTTCATCCAGCTGGCAAGGAAGAGAATTTTTTTTGCTCTTTCCTTACTTTGCGTGTGGGCATGTGTATGGGTGATTCCAGCAGGGTGATAGCATGGGTCTCCCGAAGTCATGGTTGAGTTTGAGTTCAGCATCAATCAACCTTTCACATAGCGCTCTTCCCTTAGTCTTCATGTCGAAACTTCAGTTGCCTTTGTACTGCTCCTTATGTCTACCTCTGTTATTTCATTGCCACAGGAAAGTCTGATCCACTGAGTACCATGGGGCCCTCCAGGACTTGCTGTGGTAATTTCTGTGGCTATCTGAGAAGGCCATGAAGAATTTTGGTGAGATATCTGTATTTGGAAAGATACGCAGTGTTCTATGTCCTACTCACTTCTGTGGGACTTAGGCTCCTACACATATTTCTAAGTGTGTATATAAAGCTACCTGATAAGGGAAAGGGTTCTTATTTTAGATACTGCCTTTATTCTTGGTGGAAAGCCACCACTGATGCTCAGCATGGTACTTGCGTCAAAGGACATCATAAGCTTACAAGTAAAGTTTCCACTGTGCGACCACTTAGCATATTGTACTTTGTGTCTATTCATAGGAACCAGAAAAAAGTTGCAGGTAGCAAAATCAGTGTTTCTACCACAAAAAAAAGTTGCATCCTTCCTAGTTCTGCTAAGTAAGTTGCTTCTGCACCAAGGATGAGGAGAACTAGTGGGAGTGACTCTTCAAAAAAATCAGTGTTCTGGGTTCCCTGAGCTCAGCAAGGGATCCATGCTATCTGTCTTTCTTGGGGTTTCACACTGCTGCAACCCTTTAGAGTGGTTAATTTCCAATTGTAATGGAGATCATATAGGGATGTGTATGGAAGTGCCAAGAACAGTAGCACCAAAATGTTTCACAGGGTTTCTGGATGCCCTATCTTACTATCAAGAAGGAACTTTATTTGAATGTCCATCTGACTTACTATCCCTACTTATAAATACTATAACAACCCATGCTCACAACCAACTTGGAAAGCACTAGCAAGCACATATCCTTCTTTGTGTGGTAATTGCTGGAAAATCCCATTTTTTGATATGACGCATAGTCTAGTTTTGGAGCACAGGTTGCAGAAGAAAACTTATCATATCTTTATTGAGCTGGGAAATCCTGGCAAAGCGTCCTGCTGCATGTAACCATGCCTCTGGCGCCAGCATGATACTGGCTGTAATTCAGATGGAAATTGTTGCATCTTCCTTTCTGCTAGCACTGAAACAATCCTGAATCAAAACAATTTCTGTAATACTCTTGTAGCCTGATGTCTCTCAGGAAAATTTTTGCTTGTGTCTTCAGTGTTTCTAGGGAGGAAAATTTACCCCACGGAGTGCTATTGTCAGGATGTTGCTTGTTTCATAGCCACACTAATTGAAATTTTTTCTGTGTCCAAAAAAGGGATTCAAAGATATCAAAAGGCTTCAAGCAGAGATCACATCAATTGTCTGTTCCACCTGCTGCCTAATAGCATTTAACAAGCTCATTTCTTGGGCAGTGAATTTTTAATGCCCAAATGATAATATCCTCCCTGGAAACTGTTTCACAACTTCACCAGATCCCTTAGGGCAATTTTTGCTTCAGTATTCAAGATTAATTTCTAATTTTCATCCTGATATTTCTAACCTTGCCCCACAAAATTGAGCATCCCCCAGTAACCCTCTGCATTAGCAGACTCTGCTCACTGATGAAATGTGCAGCCTGAGCCCATCCTGAGCTCGTGGTGGTGTAAGTCAGAGGACACAGTAGTAGTCAGGAGGGATACATGGGCACAGAGATGTTGGTATTTCAATCACTGTTGCTCATATTGACTGATCAGTAAGAAGTCTAGAAATCTTATGGCCTCACGTTGGGCAAAAACAACATAAATGACTGAAAACCATTGTTTTCATCAGAATTTAAATCTGTGTAGTGGATACCAAAGGGCTATGTGTCTTTTTCTTTTAATTTGTTTTGATATGTTGTCATTTATAAGTTCACCTTCTGGACTTGAGCTTTCTTCCTGTGCATTTCACATATGATCCTCCAAACACTCAATTGGCAACAACCTACCTCTGGATGCACCAGGTGCTCTTTATTTCCAAGTTCCCATCAGTCCAGTCCCCACAACATATCAATTTCTCTGTTTCTGGACATGTTTGTAGCTGCCTAAATCTTGACAGCGATGAACAGAGAGAAGCTTACTCATGTCCAAACCCCGTTGGATTCACCAGCTGAGCATGTCCTTACCTGCTTAGCTCTGGGGGTTGATTCAGTGGGTGTTTACAGAAGATGCCAACTCGTTCCTTGCACAAATTGTGGCTGCAAGAGGAAGTAACTTCTTGCCTCTTTAGTTGTTAGACCTTCTCTCTTAACTTTCAGGAGGCCCTCGTTCAAATAACTCTATATGGATCTTGAGCATATATTTCCCACATTATAGGAAAGGGCACCAATCCGCAGGTACTCCTCACTGTTTCTCTTCCATTAAAGCTACCCAGTGGTGTATACCAATGACTGCACAGTTCAGCAGTAAGCACATTGCTCTGAAAGACCACATTTTGCTCTGTCCCTTTGATATGCTCTGCAAAACAAAACAGCTTCCCACAGGGAGATCTGACCACAGACCACTGTGGACCTCAGCCCCCTGCTGAGTGAAAGACAGTGGTGGGACTTGAGCAAGCATTTCTGCGTGCGTTTTTGCTGACTGTGTGTGGCATAGCCTGTTCTGAAAACACTGGCCAGACCACGGCCAAGTATGAAAGCAGGAGAAATACCAGCTTGTAGGCACTGAATTTCTCGGTGTGACCAGGATGGGGTCAGACTGTATGTTCAACAGCAGAAGACAGGTACCGGCAGAGTTAGTTGGCCAGCCACAAATGCTAAGAAAAGAGCTGTGGTTTAAGCACCATCCCTAAATGTCTTTGTCTGGGAAGTCGGTGTGGTTAGTTAAAAGTTCCTCTTGGGGTTTGTGCAACCCATGCTGGAGGAAAGCGGGGCTTCCTCTCTCTGTGGCTGATCCATGTAAAACGGTAAGAAGCTCTTACAAGGCCCAGGTCATGGTGTTATGTCTTAAGATCCTGAGGATCATGGCACTGCAAAATGTCACCTCAGCTTAGTGTCATCTGCAAATGTAATTAATGAAGGCCTGACTTCTAATTTTTGATTATTGATGACCCTAATCCCAATCTCTCTGTTTTCCACAAGTCACTGTGTTCCAGCATGGCAAACACCAGGAGCAGAATTGCTTGAATCACTCCCGATTTGGAAAAGAGACTCCAAGATGGCTCTAATTGTTCATACACCCAGAACCCTGCTTGGGGGTGGATGCTCTGCTCCTCCTCGTGTTGCTGGGGGTCAGGGACGGAGGATTTCCCAGCATTGCGTGGACCCTCCCTGCCACCCTGGCAGGCAGCAGCCCTAAGTGAAAGAGAGGCGTTGGGTTCCTGTCATCCTGCTGGGAAAAGGACAGTCTCTGCTGGGATCACCAGACAGGAAAAGATACGGGGAAGTGACAGGAGGCTGAGGGGGTAGCGGGGGCTCGACTTTTTCCCAGCTTCTGCCCTTCCTCTCCAGCAACAGCACTCCCACACGCGGAGCCAGTGCAGGGTGCGGCCAGAGATGCACAATCCTCTTTCCTTGCTCAAGGGATGTCACAGGAAGGTGAAACCTGATGAGATTAGATGAAGTACCTCACTGCAACTGGCTGGCAGCTCCAAAAGACATCTGATGTAACCAAATCCTTGAAGTTCAGCGTGGGCAAATGCTGTGGGAGATAATAAATATCCCACAGAGCACGTGCATCTTCCTCCACACGCTCTCTCTCCCTCCTGGCACACGTTGATGTTTTGAACTGATTTTGCCAGGAATTGCAGTCCTCATTGCCCTCCTCTCTTCCACGTAGCCTCCATATTTACTAAATACATCGCCAGAGCTGTGGCTTGGGAAACTGAGTTGCTCTACAAGAAACTCCTGAATGGTCCTTTGCTGAGGACTTGTGTTCCTGGGATGCGATTCTCAGGTGTGCAATAAGGTGCAAAGTCTGTGTGAAGCTTTCCTCACCTCTGGGGGAAGCATTATGCTTCTGCCCCCAGCTTTTTAGTGCCCTTCAATATTTATTCCTTGTGTTTTTTAGAAAGCCAAGCACAATGCAGCATGTTGGGACTGCTTTCAGGGTTAGGTTTTTGGCAAGGTGAGATACTGGGGAAGATATAAAGGCATCTGCCATAAAATATAATCTGGGCTTTTCAGAAGCATAAGGATGGTTTCATTTGCAGAAAAATCCTTATTCTTTAAATCAACATGGATTTTAATGTAAAATCCTTCTTCTCTTATCTGTTCCATCATCTGCCTGCCTTTGAAGTGCAGCCTAGAACAAGCCTTGAATGCCCAACTCCCCCATAAAGAAGAGGAGAAGCCTCAACGCTCCCACACCTCACTTGGTGCATGGGGTCAGTGAGCAGGATGGAGCCCAGGAGGTGAGGCGGCAACCAGGAGCCCTGCAGGGGATGCAGCACGGGGCTGTGGCTGCCCTCTGTGATGCTTGACATAGATGTTTGGTGAATCATGTCTCTGACACATGGAGGCATGGCAAGGGAGAGACTGCAGCACAGGGCTGGCAGGCAGGTGGGAGGCAGAGGTGGCTGCATCCCTCGCCTGCTCCTGACGGCAAACTCTTTCACGGGGTGAGTCCCGCTGCCCAGTGACACAGCCTGTCCTTGTACCTCGATAGCCCAGGAGCTCTGCGTGACCTGGGGAAAAAAAAAATGATGCTTGAAAGAGAATGTTTAACAGCCAGTAAACTGAGAGATTTTGCATGTTCCAGAGACTTTCCCATGTGTTTGTGAAGCTGAATGTGGAATTAGCCTTTAGTGGTCAAGGTTGCTGCCGTGGACCAGTGCGGTACTGCCTCAAGACAGCATTGGGATGGGAAAGGAAAAGATGATGCTTAGTGAGTCTGGGGCCTGGAGCTGTGAGCCTCCATAGCTGTGTGCAAAGGATCAGACATGCCAGAGACAGAGTCCTAAGGCAGTCCTGCTGCCTGGGACCACTGGGAGCTCCCAGAGCAGGGACCGGAGGAGGGGGAAGGTTTCTGTGCTGCAGGAGACTAATTAGGCACCACGGCAAAGCATTTCCATCCGCTTAGGAAGCACTGTCCTGACCTTGCTCCTATGCCTACTCCCTCTCTGTCACAGCACTGAAAGAGCCTTGCTCAGCTCTTTTAGAACTGGAAAAGGAGCCCAAGCGCCACCCTTTATGCAAGAGCTGAAAGGTTAATACATGTCACTTGTGTTGGCCTGCACTCCGCAGCAGGCTCAGGAGGAGCCAGCCTTTTTTTTTTTTTTTTTTTTTTTTTCAGAGGAAAAAGAAACACAAGCCTGTCCCAGCCTGCCCTTTCAGCCCTCAGAGTTCAACCCCATTTTCACACCACAGGGCTTAGAATAAATATATCCTTCTCTGAGCAGGGCTGTGTCTTCTCGGTTGCAAGGAATGAGAAATGCAAGGCAATATAATGCAATATAATGCAGTGTGAACTGTGCACGTTGCTCTTAGGTGCGGGTTTTGCTGTGGATTGCAGGGATAAGCAAGCATCAAGCTCCTGAAATTAGAAAGGTCAGCCAGGGTGCTTCCTGCTGGAGCTGCACAGACCCTGGTGCTCAGCTCAGAGGGCAGGGAGTTAAAATTAGAAGCGTCTGGAGGGTTACAGAGATTGATCCTTCATCCTGACACAGGGAGGGGGTCTGTGGCTTAGCGGCATGAGAAAAATGGCATCGCCAGCCATTCTGAATATGTTCTAGAGGGTCATAGAAAATACCATCCCTTCTGTCTCAAACGCAAGGCTTGGGATACCAGGAATGCCTCCCTAAATAGTCCTTCTCTTTCCCCATCCTATAGAGGAGGTGCATACACCCCACTGCCAACACCCAAATATTTGAGACTCAAATAAATAAGGAATCTCCAGCTTAGTGGCTTCACATGAAGGCTGCACTGGCTGGATATACCTCAGAAGACGTCTTGGTGTCTGGCACTTCCCTAGGGTATGAAAGACTGAATAATTCACTATTTTGTAGCCCAGAACCTGAGCCCGCTTCCCTGCCAAGAACATCTTGTGTTTCCTTCTGACCCTGGGAATATTTGTTCTCCAAAAGTAGGACGGGTCCAGCAGAAGAGACATAAAGATGACTGCAGCTCCAAACATCCTACGCTGCAAACCTGGCATACCATTCTCCAGTTGTTTATCTCCCCTGCACTCAAGCTATCTAATTTAGAGGAGGACACACTGTAGGCTTAACCCAAGGAAGATCATATGCAACACCTACTGCAAAGGTTTAAACCAACGTAGTCCTTATCTCACGTCCTAAGCACAACCAGCTCCTCCTGCCTCCAGGAGGACGTGCTGAAGGAGTAATGGGGCCAACAGGCATACCACCAAAGTCTGTTTTGCTGCAGGAAAGTAGTGTTGTACTTTTGTGACAAAGCACTGCAGCTTCTGAATGTCTGATTTCGGGGGCAGATGTGTGCATGGATTTAAGTTTTCGCATCCCATTCCTCACCCTGTGCTAGGAGGTCTACCTTTCGCTGCCATCTGCTGAGAAGCCCCAGTCCAGTTAAAAACAAACACACACACACACAAGCAAACAAAATCAACATACATCAAGAAGCAATTTGTCTGGCTGGTGAAAAATACATTAATTAATTAATTTAAAAAAAAAAAAAAAAAAGACAAATAGAGATGCACAGCAAAACAAGCCTTACAGCTCTGTGCAGCTGTGCAAGCCTCGCGCTGCCTCCCTGCCCTCCTCCTCCTCCTGGCTGCTGAAAGCCAGCAGCTGTAATCCCCTCCAGGTGGTGACAAGCATTTTCTTTCCAGCTGGTACAAACGTGACAGCTCTGGAGCTGGCTGGCAGCACGTGTTCCCGTGCTGTGGGAGGTGGAGAGGAGCTGCAAGACCCAACTCGTGGGTGAGTCACGGCAGCCAAGGGGAAATGCAAACTTTGGAAGCGGCGCAAGCGCGAGAGATGGAATTGAGAGGGATCCTTTTCAGCTGTGTGCCTTGTTCACAGGCAATCCTGGGAGAGACTGGCTCTGGAACTGACATCAAGCCTGCTCCCCTTCCCCTCTGCTTTTTGGGAGCAGGCTGTGCAAGCTCAGACCCCACGCTGCCCCAAAGAGGGCAGGCACACGCATCAGTTTCTTCCCGAACACAGGTGACAATCAAAGACATAAGCACAACAGGCTGAGACCTCCAGTGACTTTTCAGTTTTCATGCTGTGATGATGGTGTTTTGGTGTTTTATTTGATATTTTTTTTCTCCCTGCTGCTGCTGGGTGAGACACCCAGGGAAGCCGCTGACTCAACGCGGACAGGGTGTGCTGTTGACTGTGTGCAAGCAGCTTCAAAATGAGCAAAGTCAACAGGCTGGAGGAGAAATCATGGGAAACGGTTGGCCTCTCACTAACCCATGCTGTTCCAGCCGTGAACAGAAGGGTGATCTTGGAGCCAACAAATGTCTTTAACACTCCCCAGGATGACTGGCTTGAGCTGCTGCCTGGCAGAGCCTGCAAGTCAGCACTGTGAGCACTTCAGGATGCTTTGGGGCGGTTATGCTGGGATCAGCTCTTCCCACAGCAGACAGCTCCATGTGAGCAACTTGTCTAGTCTCCCCTTGCACTCAAACAGAGAGAAAGAAGCCTGCTGAGAGTGCAATTCATCACCTCCTAACAGATGTCTGCAGCAGCTGAATCGTGCTCTTCTTTGCCTCTGTCTCCCCGTTGGTTATAATAGGAGTCAGGGTGATGGGCTCCGGGGGGGACGACACACATCTTCACTGGAAATGTATGAAGTGACATGAATGCGTCCCACTTCCAGTGCATGTCTCATGCCAAGATCAGAGCTGTGACTACATGGCTTGGCGCCTTTCTGAACCCTGCAGAAACTGATGCATCAGAAAGCAGAGGTTTTGCTTTGGTCCCTATGAAACCCAAATGTACATGACACGGTCTCTGCCAGTCGCTGCCAACACGGAGAGGGGAGTGGAGAGAGTCTCCAGGCTGTGTTTTGAACCAAGCAGGTTGGTGGTACCTGACCAATTACCAACTTTCAGTGGTAGTCACAGCTGGAATTCAAATATTTGCTCCTCATGCCCAGCATTAGGATGCTACGGTTGAAGTGCTTCACCCCACCAGATGAGAGTCCCATGTTACTCTCTGAATAAATGCTGGGGGACTCTGTCTCTTTGCATTGCCTGCAGAGCCCAGGAGGACAAATAACCTCATGTGCATGCCTAGAGTTAGTGGTATGAATCTAGTCCCACTGTAGCCCTCGCTTTGGTGCCTCTTTCTTCATAACAAATCAGTGCATATAACAGTATTTTTTACATTTCTCATTCTGGATACATTCAAGCCCTCTTTTTGAATTGTTTTTTGGAAAAAGTTTTCATACAGAGTCAAAAATATTGATGTCACGGGACATTTCTGCAAATTCGCCCTGGAGCAATGTTCTTTCTGACCCAGACAGAGAACAGCAGAGGGACCATTGACACTGTGTGGGTGCCTTTAACCATGACCATAAGCCTAGGCAAGGAGGATTTAGGAGGTCTATTAAGGTTGTGTGAATGGCGGGTAGCTGGAGGCATTGTTGGAAAAGAAACAGCAGCTGTAAGCAAACAAATGTGGGAGGGAATAATGAAAGACTACAGACTAGGGACCAGTTTCTTTTCATCCTTTTAACTTGTTGGCACAACCAGCATGCAGTGCAAGTGGTCATACGTGATGTTCTTCCCTAAAGTGATGTGCTCCGGCTTGCAGACAGCATATATACGTATATATATGTATATATGCCCAGGGACTGGGCAAGAGGGAGGAGCACGGAGGCTTGATGATGTCCCACCTTGCAGCTTGTTCACACAGTTCACCAAGTGGAGATACAACCCATTTTGTCATGCACACTTGTTTCCAGGTCCTACAAGGGCACCTTGTAGGTAAGCTGAGTTGCTCAGCTTAATCACAAGATTGGGGTCTCTTTTGGTTCTAACCTGGAATGGTGAAGAGCGGTTTTGGAAAACAGAAAATCCATACCTGCAGTGTTTCAGGATGCTTGCACAACAGCTGCCTCTGTCTGCTCATTACATGAGACCTCAAGTTGGGTATTTGCAATCAAATCCCACTCATACAAGAAATACTCACTTCTGTGCGAAGTCTAGCACTTGGCTTATGCAACACAATTTCTGCTTACACCTTCAAATAGCATCCTAAAGGGAGCTTTAATGGTACGAAGGCTACTGAACTGGTATTTGGAGAAGGTATGATGTTCTTGTACTTGTACTTTAGGTGTGACAAGTCAGCCTGTCAGCCTGTATCTCTGTGCAAGACTGAGACACTAGAAAATGCATGAGTCAGAGGATGCGCTGTGTCAGATAGGAATAAGTTATCTTCTTCCTGTACTTCAAAGCCAACAAGAATTTTAACATTTAGTTTTAAGCCTGTGCTTCAATCTGTTGAGGCAGGATTTCATCTTACACATACAATTTCTTTACATCCATGAGTTTTAAGATACCGTGGAGCATCCCTCATATCTACAGGGTGCTCTGGACCTTCAGGAGAGCTGCACCCCTTTGTACCAGCACTGGGATTTGAGACTGGATTCCCTATGCCTTCTCAACTGGCACCAAACATCTATGTTTAGGCAATGAAATTGAACCCAAGCCATCTAAAAGCTATTAATCTTAGGTCTGACAATGTCTCCAGAGAAAACAGGGAAATGAGATGGTCAGATGAGACAAATTTTAAGACAGTCAGGGTTCAACTGAGCTGCACCTAGAGAGAGGTCTGGTTCCACCTAGGGAGTCCTAGGAAACCCAAGATATGCACATAAAGCTAACTTTATGATGGAGCTGCCCTACCCTTCTTAATTTCTAAATCCTGAGGACATTGTGGCTCTCTTGGATTCCCTGGAGGATCTCAGCTGGCACTGTGAGCCTCTGGGAGGGAAGCTCAGCTGAGATCTAGCTCTGCACTGCCTACATTACACAGCCCCTTATGCTACAGGCACCTCACATTAAGGATCCACATGGGGAGCTGAATCTTACTTCTTAAATGGAGTGAAATGAATTTTATTTGTGGAAAGCGATTGATAGGGTACGAGTTTAAGAAAGCGATTCTTGAAATGATAATATTAATTATTTCATTGTGGATATTGAATATTTCAACATGTCTACATGCATCATCACAAACCTGGCAAAATACTACACACATACTTTTTCCACCACACAGTTTAAGGCATTTTGCTTTTACCCTCTCTTAAATTTTTGCTGTTTATATTTCTCCATGTAAACTGTAGATAAACAGTTTTTCAAAGAGTTGTACACGAGTATGCAGCTGAGGCATGGTCAGACTTCTCCTGGTATTAGCTGGACATTTATTCAGAAATGTATACATTGCCCCAGTGGGGGGAAAAATAATCCAGTAGTAGAAAAAGGTTGTTAAATAAGGTTCCCAGTTCTATTGTGATTTGTAAAGTCCAACCTCTCCAGCAAATGCTTGAGCCTGTTCCAGTTGTTTGCTGCAGCACAAATACTCTAACCTTTTCCATGTTAAAGATAAAAATAGTTAAATATTATTGGTTGACTGCAAGGGCGAGGCGCAGAACAATTTCAGATCTTATTAGCTTTGGAACAGGGCCTCGTACAAAATTGTTTTAGGGATCCCAGATGATTGTAAAGTGCTTAAATACCATCATTGGCATAATAAAGGTAATAACAAGGAAGTGGATTTTACCCACTTCTGATTTCATCAATATTGAATTAAACCACTTCCCAGACACCTGACAGGTGAACTAACTCATCTTTTTCATCTACTACTGCATCACTGCATGCTACAGTGATGACCACAGTACAAACAGATTGGTGATCTGGAAGAGGAGAGATCTACTAGGATGATCCTTTTGGATTTGCAGTGAAGTGAGGACTGGTCCAAACATCTTCTAAAGAAAAATAGGGAAAATGGGAAAAGACTTTGATATTTCAAACATGTTCTCTATGTACAGAGAGGGTAGAGTAGGGTAGGGCAGTGTAGGGTGGGTGAGGGGGGGTGGGGGGGGAAAAGTGACTGAATGAATGTACATCTCTGTGGGCTCTGACCAGACTTTGGCAATGAGTCCAGATTTTGTCACATTTCTGTGGATTGGCAATCTTTCCAGGAAAATGGCATGCAACAGACAAAAGGCATCCTGAAGTTACTCAGACATGATGCCCAGCAGAGCCACAGATACTCAAGCAGCAAACAGCATGGCTTAAAGTGTAAGAATAAGAAGGTATCATAAACAAAACAGCCTTCCCTTCCTCCAAACCACCTTTCTATTGCAACCACTAAATCTTAATGAGTTTGCTAGCCCTCTAGAAATGAGGGCAGGTAATTGCAACTTTACTCACAGGATTCAAGATCAAGTTTAACACATTTAACTCAGAAGAAAAGCCAGTTATGATGGCTCAACTCTCTGGAGATAACTGCAATATGTAAAGAAAATATACATTTAAAAAATAAAGAAGGAAAGAAAGAAAAAAGCAGTTTTTTGATAAGCAGTTCTAGAAGTCCAGGTCATCCTGGTCAATCTCATCAGAGTCTTCTTTCTTTTTAATAGCCTGAACCTCATCAGTATGTTCATCCTCATTTGGATCTGCACCTTCAGCATCTGCCTGTTCCTCATCTCCCAAAGGATCAGTGTGTGATGATGCTTTGTCCTCTTCTTCCTCCTCGCTATCAGGATACATCTTTGAAGGTTTGCTGCTCTCATCACTTTGAACCTCTCCATTGGGGTGGTCGCTCATGGATTTTTTATTATCTTTGCATTCCTCTTCACTTTCATCATCGGACCCCTTCTGGGATTGCTGTGAGAACTTTCCCACAGAAGAATAACGGAAAAAGACAACTGCTTTGCTCAGAGTCTTTAGCCTTTTGCTGGTTTTCTTGCCTCTGGCTCTCTCAGAAGACTTGTTGTTGCCATTCTCTTGGTGTTTCTTGTTTACCTGGTCATTATCATCACCCGCGGGTTCCTCATCATTTTCCTCATATTTGTCACCACCTTCACTGTTTTCTTCCTCAGATGAGCACGCCTCATCTTCTGAGTTCAAATTTGCATCTTCCACTGCCTCAGCCTCATCCTGCTCAGCTTCTTCATTTCCTTCTGCAGCGTTTCCTTCAGGATTGTCATCAGTCATGCAATCAGCATCTCCTCTACATTCAGATGTCTCCTCCTGGTCATCAGCCCCAATGTCCTCACCCTCTGGCTCCCGTGTTTCTTCAGCTTTGTTGTCAGTTTCATCTTCAGCTTTGGACTCTTCTTCAGCTTCCTGCACTTCATTTTGCATTTCTTCTTCTTCCTCTTCCTCTTCCCCATTTGCTTCCTTCTCCTCTTCCTTTGTTTCTTCCTCATCTTTTTCTCCCTCTGTTTCCTCTTTTACTTCTTCATCCTCTTCTTTTGTGCTTTCTTCTTCTTCCAATTCTTCCTCCTCCTGCTTTGCTTCTTCCTCATCTTCTTCTGCTTCTTCCTGCTCCTCTCTTGCTTCTTCCTCACCTTCTTTTGCTTCCTCATTTGTTACTTCTTCCTCTTCTTGCATTTCCTCTTCCTTTTTGGTTTCTTCCTCCTCCTTCGTGTCTTCTGCTTCCTCATTTGTTTCTTCCTCTTCCTCCTTCACTTCTTCTTCCTCCTTCTCTTTGGTTTCCTCCTCATCCTTTCCTTCCTCCTCTTCCTCCTCCTTTGTTTCTTCCTCCTCCTTCACTTCTTTCTCCTCTTCCTCCTCTTTCTCCTCCTCTTCCTTTGTTTCTTCTTCATTCTCCTTCCCTTCCTCCCCCTCCTCCTCTTTTGTTTCTTCCTCTTCATTCCCTACCTCCCCCTCCTCCCCTTCCTCTTCTTCTTCCTCCTCCTCCTTCTCTTCTTCTTCTGTTTTTTCCTGTTCCTTCCCTTCCTCCTCCTCCTTTGTTTCTTCTTCCTCCTCCACTTCCTCCTCCTCTTTTGTTCCTTCTTCCTCCTCCTTCATGTCTTCCTCTTTTACTTCCACTTCCTCTTTTGTTTCTTCCTCTGCTTCCTCTTTTACTTCCTCATCTTCTTCTTCCTCTTTTGTTTCTCCCTCTGTCTGCTCTTTTGTTTTGTCCTCTTCTTCTACCCTCATCATAATTACTTCTTCTTTTTCTTCCTCCTCCTCTTTTTCTTTCTCTTCCTCTTTTTCTTCCTCTTCTTCCTCCTCTTTCACTTCTTCCCCCACTTCTGTTTCTCCCTTTTCTTCTTCATTGGTTTCTTCATCCTTAACCTCGTCCTCCATCTCACAGTTTTGACTCTCTGATTTTGGCTCTTCTACATCTTCATTCAGCGTTGAGCCATCCTCTTCATTTAATACTACCTCCTTTTCTTCATTCCCTTCCACTGCTGTTTCACCTAACTGAAGCTCACCCTCATCAGTCTCCTCACTTGGACTGGTGTTTTCTGCTGCTTCCTCCACATAACTGCTGGGAAGTGCTTTGCTGTCCTGGGCTGCTTCTGAGACACAGGCTTCCTCAGGATCATTTTTCTTCCCCCTCAGGATATGCTGTAAATCAAATGCTTTCATGACGGGGGCATTGCTAGCCACCACTGGGGTTTTTGTGGGCTTGGAAGCCATTTTTTTCCTCACACAAGTGTCACATGGGCAGTATTCCTCCTCACTTGGTTGTTCACTAATACTGGCCTCAAAAGCTGCACTAAATACTGTATCTTCATCTGCATCAAACGATAAGTCTGATGTGTCAGCTAGCCTACTCTGGGTTCCATTCTTGTCACTGAAGAGTGATTTTTTGTGCATAGTCTGCAATCGTCGTCTCCTTTGCTCAGTTTGGAGTGTTGACTCACGCCTGAGTGGTTCATCTGGAGGTCTTGGCATCTTGGCCCCAGCTCTGCTTTTGATCTTCTTCAGCTCCTTCTCTATGCTTTTTTGTATCCTTTTGCTCACTTCCTCCTTCAGTTCCAATATCATATCATCCATCTGCTGGTTGTTCTGCAGGTTCCACCTGATTTTGAACTCATTCATAGCATTGACATAGTGAGCCATGAACTCCTTTTCAATTTTTTTCAGTAGTCTCAGGACCCAGATTGGGTCTGGATCCATTGAGTTCTGCTGGGCAAGGGATGTGCCCACACTGGTGGCCATATTGACTTTGGACTCTGAGTCCTTTGCAGACTCTTTTCCAAGATGTTCTTCCAAATCATCTTTCAGTTCTGTCCCACAGTCAGCATCACTGACATTTGCACCAATGTTAGTGGCTAGCAGATCATCTGCCTCTTCAAGATTTTTGTTAGGGAGTGCTTCATTTACAGCTTCAACTTCTTGTTCTCTATTTTCAAGCAATCTGAAATTTTCCTTGTTTCCATTTTCTCCCCCTTCTTCCTGACCATTTTCACAGTTACTGTACTTATCCTCTTCATTCTCTTCTGCCTCCTGAGTTACGGAGTCCTCTCTAGTAGATAGTGCTTTTTCCTTACCTTTTGATTTTGAGCAAGCTGTTGAAGGTCGAGATGAATGTTCTTCCTGTTTACTCTGCTCCTCAGCCTCTATCTGTTCAGTGGCAGTCTCTACATTGTCCACTTGCTCATCTGATTTTAATTCAAGAGTTTTCTGTATCAATAAATTGCAGTCCCTGGCACCGGCTGTACTCTCTTCTCCCGATCCACCGGAACCACTGCTAACATCCACTCCAGAGGAGGACATGGGAGTGAAGTCATCATCTACAGATTTGGGGGCTTTAAACCCACAAGCTATCTTTTCCTGCTCACTTGCCTCTAGGCCTGAGCTTGTACCACTTTTTTCAGCTGTTCGTCCAAACCACAGGGCTTGAAAAATATTTAGCAGCTCCATATACCTGGGCTTATTTAAACATTTTGATTTATTTGATGGATCTTCTGACTCTTCATCAAGGAGTTGGAGACTGGCAAGACAAGTAATCAAGATGTTGGCAGAATTACTCAGCTTTCTCCCCATGGTGGGGGACACTTCAGGCAAGCTGTTTGATCGGTCAAATTTTGCTTCATGTTTTGAACTGAGCAAGGCCTTCATGATCTGGACAGAAGTCTGGACAGAGACTGGCAGGTCTCTTCTGCAGTTGTTTTGGCTGGATGCAACTGACCGGCTGCATTCTGCTTGGTCGGCCTTGGCAGCTTCGGACAACATCTCGGCGATTTGTTCCTGATTCACACACTCTTCAGCACCTTCATTAACAGCTGTGACTTCTGCTGTCTCTTTCTCCACTTCATCCACTGTTTCGTTTTCAGCTTCCTCCACATTCTTTTTTTCAGCTTTTTCATCCTCTGAGATTTCCTCGGCATTGGTGCAGTATGACACCTCAGTGGCTGCTTCCATGCATTCCTCTTCTGCACCATCCTCCATTTCATATTTCATAAGCAATGTTTCTGAAGGTATTTTACTTAGCCATTCTTGCACAACTTCTTCTGGAGATGTATTTGGCAAAATAGATGGCATTAAATCACTCCATTCCTCCTGCATTCCTGTGTCTTCTAACACTTCCTCCACTTTTCCATTACAAGAATCACCAAGCTCTTCATTCTTCTGATCGTTTGCCTCAGTTGCAACAGACCTAGATCCAAAGGAAGTCGGTTTGGAGGAATCTGCAATTTCTTTCTGTTGTCTTCCTGTGGTAAGCACTGACTCGGTACCAATGCTGCTAATGGAGGAGTTCTTCAAGATGGCTGATCGTATTTTTTTGCTGTTTGGCTTCCCTCTTGGTGGGGCAGGGCAATGCATACTGCATATTGACACAGTCTCTGACAGTGAAACTCTGCTGGAATTTGACGTCTTCACATGAAGATTTCTAGTTTTAATCTGCCTCGATTTTGAAGATTGAGAGATGTTTGATTGTGAGCATCTGTCATCACTTTCCTGGGATATCTGTGTCAACAAGCATTTGTCTTTTCCTTCAGATTTTGAAGAGATTCTTGAACTGACACTTGCAGAATTTCCATTCCTAATCCCAGTCTCAGCTGAGTGGTCACCTTTTGAACACACACTCTCACTTATACTTCCATGTCTTGAAGAAGGGGCCTCTGAATTCATCTTGTAATGACCCTCTCCAGCTTTTCCATTAGGGCTTGAAACACTTGAGCAGAGAGATGATGGCTTGCTACTTTCTTCTCCGTGGCTTTTCTTCTTTGAGCCTTTTGAGGATTCACTATACCCCTTGGTGGTACTTTTTGAGCTTTTCTCCTCAGCAATAACAGCAATTGCCTCTGCTTCACTAGTAGATGAAATGTTTGAGTGAAAAGACCCTGAATTATGAGACATGGGGTCTGCAATAGATTTTTTCCTGATTTCACATGAGCTTTTGGAGTAATTAGATACCCTGCTGCATGATCTTAGATCTTCTGCATGTAGAGAATTCTTTTTATTCTGAGTGGATTCATATGAAGACACAGACATTTCAGACTGTGCATCCAAATGAAGATTACTGTGTTTGCTCTTTTTGGACCCCCTGGAAGAGCAAGAAGCATTGCACTGAATGATCTCATCACTATCACATTTTCTGCTGTTCCTGTCACTAGCTATGGAACGTGGGGTGCCTCGTGTAGAGCATTGTTCACCTTCACTGCTCTCATCTCTAACTGATTGGCTGTGTTTTTTTTTTGTTGAAACTGAGCTGACTTCATTGATTTCATTTTCTTCTTGTTCAACCTCCTCAGCTTCTTTCTTAGGACAGGACTCACTGGAGAAGGAGGAGGCCACTGCGTTGTCTTCTGAGTGGTCATCCTGTTCACTCTTTGCTCTTGGTGTGCTACAGTTAGTAGACCTGCTGTGCACACTGTTGGCAGGAGTGGAGCACATAGTGTTATCTTCTTGATTTGCCTTCTGAAGGCTGGAGGAAGACATAGTCCTACCCACGCTACTTGTTTCCTCACATATATTCTTGCTCTGTCTGGACTGCAGAGATGACTTTGATATGACACTCCCAGCTCTGCTGCTTTCAACCTCCTCTGTATCATGCTTTAAGCACTTCACAGAGGAAACTTCAAAACAATTTTCATCTTCCTTTTGTGAGCTGGTTTTACTGGCCTCATAGTCTTCAGGGCCTTCTTGAGTATCCAGGTTATTTTCACAGCTTGAATGTGATACCAAGCCCACAGATGAAGGCCTCTGACTATTGCTTGTGCTTGTCCGGGTGTACTCTTGCTGGTCTTCTCCATTGGAAGCACCTGTAGACAAGTCACTTCTACAAGTACACTTTCTAATAGATCGATACGCCACTCTGTTCTCTATAGTCTCTGAGTAGGATGAGGACTCTTGCACAATGTGCTCAGAGAATTCTTCACTAGATGTGGTGCGGAGACTATCCACAGAAGCCTTTTTTTTGTGGATTACTCTCCTCCGGGAAGATGTGCTGGAGCATGACGACCGTGTGTGCCAGGTGCTCCGTACACTGGGCTCTTCCCTCTGGGAAGTGTGCATGGGGTTTTTCCAAATGTCATAGTCCTGGTGTTTCTTGCCACAGCTATGACAATGAGCCTCATCACATTCTGATTCTTCAAGTTTTGACATGTAAGAATCAACATCACAGGGGTATAATGAATCATCTGCCTCCGAGCTGGCTTCCGGGTTCATTTTCTGTATAGGGTCTACTCCACTGTCCTCTACACCTGACTCTTCACAAGGCATCTCGTTCATTAAATTTGACTTTCTGATTTGGGTGGACCATTGCAAAGTCTCATCATTTAGCAAGCGGAAGCGGACTTTCATCTCAACAGACAGGCTACCATCCTTGTTGACATGTACCCGTTTCTCTATGTCATCATTGACCAAGGAATGGACCAGCTCTCCAGGATTTGGATGTGAACAATTGTTTGAGAAAGGCGCACCAGTATCTGGTGAGGCAGCAAGACCATTTGGATATGACTTTTCTGATGATAAAGAAAATCTCATTGACCTATTGCTTGATGCTGATCGTGGATGGATGACGCTCTTTTTGGCTTTCAATCCAAAGTTCACTGGAATTTGAAATAAAAAAGAGAGATGAAAAGAAATGTTAATTCATATAAGGATGACATGAAATACATAGACCAATCCTCAAATTAATAAATATTGATATCAATCTATTAAAGCAATGCCAGTTTACATAATTTGAAAATTTGGCTTTGACATGGTGATGGCCATAAATGTTAAGTTAGAATAAAACAGAATAGTTTGGAATTAATAGTCTGTAGCAAAAGCTTCTAAATCTTAACATCATAATTTTTAATCAAAATTGGAATACAAGCATGTTTTTTGTTGCAGTACATACTGGTAAGAAAACAAACAAACAAAAGCACCAAATAGAGAAATGTAGTCCGAGAGCTACCCTATTTATCACATTGCAAATATTTTCATATTTAACTGTGCATGTTTTCATTCTTATTCAAGTGGGGGAACGTACTTGGAGAAGTGACCCTCTTCTTTAACCAGCAGTCAACTGTTACACATTTATTCTGCATCATCCACTTCTCCACTCACGTGCCAGGAAATATAGGTATGGCCATGTAGAGCAGAACCACACTCAGTACATACAGGGATGTGCCACTATGAATAATTTTGATACTTACTAAAACATAATAGGCAAATGGAAGTATAAGTTGGTGGTAATTAGAAAAAGTTGCAGTCGTAGTGTGATAGTGAGGGAATTTTAAGAATGTTTTTATCCAAAGCACATCTATGTGGCCCAATGCAGAGGTGCTAGACCCTTCAGTACAGGCAGAGCACATTGCTATCATGCTTTCTTGCAAGACATGGATCTATCATGTTCCTAATATGTCCATTAGTTTGTTCAGAGCTTACTTGTATATACCTAGACAACCACATGCCCCTGTGGGCATGTGGATATGGAGCTGAATGGAGGGCATTTTAGGAAGGGAGTATGTAACAAGGAACACACCAATCAAGATCAATAACACATGAAATAGCTACCAGCTATCCATCTTCATGCATTTGAACTGGCATGTTTTTTCAGCCCCCTTATGTACAAAGAGCTTCAGTTTGTTCTCACTGTTCTCTCCATTTTTTATGACTCAGTGAGTGAGTGTTGGAGGTCTCTGTCCTTAGGTTTCTACAACTAGTAGTCAATGCACAAGTGAATGCATTCCAGGCCCCTGCTATTGACAATGGGAAGAGGAATGGCCACCTCAGGGCACAATTAATTTCATCCTAAAACAAATCCCTAATAGAGGTGAGATGAATTGCCCGCTGGAGATGGGCAGTTTCTCTTCATCGACTACCGAAGGTGGCTGGCGTAATTTTCTGCAACCTTAGATAACTCATATAAGGTGTATAAGAAATATCGTCCTGAATAACGCATAACATACTCCACCCTGAACATCACCTTTCCATAAAAACATGTTTTGTTTCCAAACGGCTACACTGCAGGTAGCTGTTAGTTCTCCGGGGTTTGAAATGACCTTCACACCCTGAAAAGTTGTATGTCATTTAAAGAAAGTATAAGAGGGTCTGAGAAACCAAGTCTCCTGCTGACAAATACAGGGCATCCGCCGGTCCCGGTGCAGAAGTCCTAGTGTTATCTGACTGACAGACAAGGAGACAGAAGATTCGTGGGAAATCTCAAGGGTTTGGGGAGTCTCAGAGGCAGACACAGGAAAGGAGGGAGTTCTGGAAGGAAAAGGAGACACAGAGATATGAAAGAGGAAGGGAAGTCAGCCAGACACGGGGAACATGTAAAAGAAAGACTGGAGGGTGTAGGGAGGAAATCCTAGAAGGAAACCAGAGAAAAAGAAGGGGAGGATGGAAATGCCTGGGAGGCAGAGAGAGGGAAGTACATTTTGCAAACGAGGCAGTGCACATGAGATCTGCACATTGGGTTAGTACAATAGGCGCCTGTAATCTCCATGTGGTGGGACACAGGCCTGGGGATGACTGTGTAATGTGCCCCAGAGTTTTCCTTACTTTCATTGTTTTCATTGACATTGTTGCTGTTGGAGCGGGGAGCCAGGTCGGGCAGCTTCTCCACCGAGTGTTTCCTCAAATTCTCCATCGACACAGGCTTAAATGGCTCCCGGCCGACGCACACTAGCACGCTGGGGCAGTGAAGCAGAGCCTGCATGCTGTCGATCTGGAAAGAAAATAGTGAGAGGATCACCATGAGATAAGAAAGCAGACCTATGTTTTACCTTCTAGATCTGGAATCAATTGACATTTAGAAGCCACTTGAAATGAACCTGGTTCTGGAGATGTTACATATAGTAGAGAACTCTGGAGTCTATCAGAGGCTGTTGGCAGGCTCCATTGTGTTGTCCATTCAAAATTCAAGGTTTTCTTGTTTTTTCCCCAGCTTTGGGACTACACTTGCACTGTTTTTCCATTGAAGGAGAAGCTCTCCTATGTTTTAATTAGATCTCACAAGATAGGGAAGAAGTGGGAGAGATTGACTAAAGGAGGAGATATTTATTGGAAGTTTTATCTCTTCTGGGAAAGAATTAAGCATGATAAATATCTCATTGAGGAAGGAGGTGGAATTGGTGGCTTCTCAAATTCTCTTATAGAGAATCATACTCTAATTTTTCTAAGTCCTGCACAGGACAGTAATTATCACCTGGCAAATGCTGCATGCCAGATTGATCATTAGTTTTCTCCCTTCCACTGCTCAGGAAGAGATGAGAACTGTGATTTTTCCCTAATACTACCTCAACTATGGTCTCAAACATTACTTCAGGCATTGCCTCCGTGATGGACAGCGTGGGACACTGCTCCTCAGCATGGGGCATCCCTATTAAGGACTCGTTCCTCATGAGGACACAGGCTTACAGACTGCCTCGTCATCTCTACCTCATGATCTGTTGCTGGATTATGCACAAAGTCTTTCTTGGCACCTGCAACTAGTAACAGGGAGCAGGGCTAGAGGTGGCAGAAAGGCACTTTTACCCATGAACAATGTTTGCAAAGGATGTAAAGTAGTAGGATTTTTTATTTGTGCAGTAAGACCAAATCTGAGCTTTTAAGTAAAATACCTGATGGCTTCTTAACAGGGCTGAGAGGGCTCTCTTGCTGTCTGAGAGGGCTTCAGTGGCCGACATTTGGCCACTGTTCTGTCAGGGATCTTACAGCCATGCTAGGATGTCCCTTCCGCCTCAGACTGCTACAGCAGGAGCACATCTCTGGAGTGTATGGGCACATTCAATAAGAATTGACCATGTAATGGGCTACCAAGATGTGAGCTAGTGCTGGTGGTGGGCTGAGCACTCCTTTGCCCTTAAGATGCACCCTGACCTGACTGCATCACTAAATCATCAGCTCTTTAACTAGCGACTGAGTATGGAAGAGAACAAGTCCCAGAGGCACTCTGATGACAATTCTGCAATTGTCACACATGCATGGCACAACAGAGCATGAAGAAAAGCACCCTTTCATTTTTTTTCTGTAGCCAAGGAATGCAGAATCAGGCTCCCTTCAGAGCTCAAGCCCTTAGCTTGTGAAAAGCTTCTGAAGCTTTTTGAGATTTGTTAGACAGTACGATTAGGGCTTTGAGAGATACTAGAATAATAGTGTTAGATGTTGTGCAAATAAGAGAATGGGTGCATGAGCAGAGGGCAAAAGAACAAGCAAGGGTTGCAATGAAGATCCTGTTGAACATATCTGGCAAATTTTCTTACAGTAAAACATACGGAATCTTTTTTATTTTTTATTTTTTTTTTCCTGTGGGAATACACTGAAATCCCATCATCCTCCCATTATTTTATATTTACTGTTTGCACTAAAACAACACTTGCACCCTGAGGCCCACTGTGTTCGGGACTGTAAAAACCAGCTCTGAAACTTACGTTAACCACCACTATATGGGAAGCAACAAAACTTCTGAATCTACATTATTATTATAATGAAACAAACAAACAAACAAAAAATAACCCACAAAGCTCAATTTATGTCTATTGCTTGTCATTTGCCAATAAATCCAATTTTGCTCTAAAGGAACACTTTCTAGCTAACTCAACAGGTTTATAGAAAGTCTATAATCTAATAAATGACAATATTTTGAGTAGGCTCTTGCTGCCTGAATATTTATTTTCCCCCTTTACTTTTCATTCCTTTTCTGTTTTCTTATTTATTCCGTTAGTGAGATCTTTCAATGTGTCCTCATACAAGTAGAAAAAAAATGGGGGGGAGGGATAGGAAGAGAGAAAAGGAAAAAGAGGGAGAGAAGGAAAATAACGACATGAAATCCCTTCTGATCCTGAAGTTAAACAAAATGTCTTTAAAGCCTCACTAGATTCAGGAAATAATTTGTATTTGTAAAAGACATTTTTCAGTGAAAGCTACTTGTTGCCCAGGTCATTTCCTTACCTGGTACTGTGCCTGTATATGGATGCTTCAGTTTCACTCATTACCATTACACTCTATGTGCAGAAAATAGATGGTGCTAATGACACAACTTCAGCAATCAATGGAGCTGAGCCAGCTGAATTATTGAATTTACGTTTATTGCACAAACCAAGCCCTTTCATATGGAATACACTTGTGTTGTGAAATTTTGAATAAAGGGCCTGTCATGCAGTATTTCTGGCATCATCAGCTCTTTAGCAGTGTTTATGCCTGTAAAATAGATTTCCTTCTCCTTCCTACTATCTTGCGAGTTTAATCTCTTTGAATTAATGATTGTAGAAATTCACCTAAGTTTGGAAAATCAGTACATCGCAATGTTTTGTTGTTAAAGTGATTTAAATAGTTGTAACTACATGTGAATATTTTATAAGGGTTAAATAAATCATTCTTCTCATGTTGGTCTGGTTTAATGTAACATCCATTCTGCTGGGGAAGTTGAGTGCTGTGGGGTTTGGATAAGAGTTCATCTCAATTTGCTCAGCAAAAGACCTTACCCTCTTTGCTGTATGAATCACATCCTCCTAACAACAGGTCGCTGCCTGGGCTATACAGCGGTCAGATGTCTTTGGGGCAGTCAGCAGGACATCTTTTACTAGTGCTAACCCTCTTGGCCCTTTATAGCTACTTGCAGATCTCTCAGTGTCTCCTGGGATGAGGTCCATTCATTATTTCTCCACCTTAACTCTCTTGAAGGCATTCTTAGGAATTATTTCTAATGCAAAGGGATCAGATTCTGATCTTGTAGGCATGCCCATGCCTACTGTTGCTACTGAATGTGCTGGGAGAAATAGCAGCCCCATTTCAGCCACTGGCTGTTTTGGAGACTGCATCACACTGCTTACAGCAGGAAACAACATGGAAACCAGGAGCTTTCTTTTGGTATCCCAAAGGAGAAGCGATGGCGTTCTTCTGCATGGATGTAACAACCATTGGATAAAGAGTTATTGTAACTATTTGAGGCTGTATTTTCCATGCACTTTTTTGTCATTGATTTTCATGCTGGGGGCAGGAAACAGAATATCAAAGGGAAAATGGGTAAAATAGTTTGAGAGATAGGATTACAGGATTTGGCAATAACTATGGCTAAAAGCAGACACAGTAGCTATTCATATTTCAGAAGCACGTGATCCCCAGAGAAAGAGATGAAATACTAGAACTGTTTAAATTCAATTACAGAAGAACAATCAGATGTTGAACCACTGTAAGAGGGGGGAATGGAGAGGAGAGGTTTTGCAGAGAGGACAGTGCAAATTCCAGCATATGGGAATCTGCTGTCCAAGGCTGAGACGTGCCTTCCTAAACACAAACCTAGGTTAATTCTCAGGAATTCTCTTACCCTACAGTTACCTGTTCTGGGTTCTAGGCTTTGTACAGTGCTTTTCATAAACAGCTTCTAACAAAGGAACATATTACCATCATCTCTTGCAGACAAGTTGTGAAGGATGCCTGTGAAGGAAAAGGCATCCTTCTATAAATGTTGAAAACAAGGGACAGGAAGATAACAGTATTGCCTCACATTTTTGACATATAAATGTTCGGTGCCTAAGTGCTACTCAATCAAGGCTGTATAGTCCACACAGAGAGGGTATTTCCTGAACTGTGCATTGGACATCTCTCTTAGTGTAAGAAAAATCATCCTCTGGAGATGCCTCTTTCTCCTTTGGTATAGGAACAGCTTGGAATGAATAGGACAGATATAGATATATGAACTAAGACAAACTCCAGCTAACGTGGCCATTCAAAAGTTACCAGGAAGCATGATCTGAGCTGAATATTGAGCACTGGCCTCCAGGCTCACAGCCTGTGCTTCTTGTTGGAAGTCTTATTATTTCAATGAGTTGCTCCTGTTAATTGCTGTTTTAGGAATACAGTCATTATTAACTTCAGCTGTATATTATCATGTGTAGCATAATCTCAGTATAAGGAAAATCAGTAATAAAACATGTCAGGCCAAAAATTATAGATGCTGGCTGAAGTAGAGAGACAATCCCTGCAGTAAAACTTTAAAGGTTTTAAAATGCTCTTTAACTTCATTGCGACGGGTTAAAACCCAGGACATTAAAGGCTGTTGTTTTTCGAATTGTATTGGAGTGGCTAATTTATTTATTTATATAGGAAATTCCATTTAAGCATAAGACAATAATAATAATTGTGAGGGTGGTCAAATACTGGAACAGTTTTGCTCAGACATGCTGGGGAGTTGCTACCTTCCAGATATTCAAAACCCAGCTGGACACAGTCATGAGCAACCTGCCCTAGCTGACTGTGATTTGGAATTAGGGGTTGGAGAAGATCTCCAGAGACCCCGTATCACTTCAGCAATACTGTGATTCTGTGATTTATCATTGAAGAGGTGGTTGTTGTTTTCAAAAAAGCACCAGACTGAAGATCAATGTGGTGGGACTGAAGAAAGTAAGAGGTTCTTGTTTGTCTTAGTGGTCACAGTCAGTGAGGAAAAATAAATGCCATTAGGATGGGATGTGTTTAATTCTAAAGCAGTCACCTAATAAAACCTTAAGTATTTATTGTTTTCTTTTAAAGTAGAGGAGAAAGAGGGAGCAGAATAGAAAATGCCCCAGTGGTTACTGAAAATGGTGGTTACTGATTGGCCTGCACAAAGATTTTCCAAAATTAAAATTGTCTTTGCTCAGAAATGCTGTTTCCTTTTCTGAGCAGGGGCCTGTAAGGAAATCCTTCTGGTAAACAGATTTCCCACTTCCCTCAGGCTGCCAAAGCAAGATTCTTGAGTACCCATGGCAGGATACCATATTACAAGAAAACAGTATTGAATCTCAGTTCAACATTGCCTTTACAAAAACAGCTGACCACAGACACTCAAAATCTGGTCATCACCTGAAAGAATTGTGTTGGAGAAGGGAATGCCCTGCCCTATAGTTTTCCATTAATTATGATTTATTTATTTATTTATTTTTCCCATTATACCTGATTGTAAAAGTCATCTTTTACAATTTAGGTTTCTTGCATATTTGGTGGAGAACAATCAATATGTCTGGGAGACTGGTTGTTTCACCCCAGGAAAGCCACCTGATACAGGTGATGCATTCCCCATTAGACATGCCTGTCTCCTAATGACTAGAGAAAAAGGCAAAAATCTCCATGCACTTGTCTAAATGTAGATGCCTAGAGCAATTTGAGATGTTGCAGGTTATCTAAGATGTGTACAAGATAAATATCAGACCTGTGCCCCACAAGACTACCACCTGAGGACCTAGCAGGACACTTCTAACACATATGGAGAAGGGCAGAAAATTGTCTTCTTGAGCCAGCTGAATCCAAAAACATGGTAACTTTAAGAATACTCTAGTCTATAATAAATGAACAGTCAGGAATAAAGTGCAAGAAAATGAATGGCTTGTGATAAATATCTGTGAGGGGTTAGGAAAGAGTTCCTTTGGATCTCTCAGTGCCCTGCTCAGGCTCCATTCAAGCCCTCCTCTGAGTTCCCTTAAAGTAATTACCCTATCATATGAGCTTGTGGGAAGGCTTGCTCACAATTAGAAGCACTTGCAATTCAGACACAAAAGCCACTAAACAAAATTTACAGGGAACAGTCTCTAGCAGTTTACTCTCAGTGGGCTGAAACAGACTCCCACTAAAGTTTTATTGCATAACTCCTGAAAATGAAATGATGTCTCTTGGTCCTACTGTAAGGCCTGATCTAAATACCACTGGAACCAATTGGGACAAACATATTGACCTCTACATGGACTGAGATCAAAGAGAATTATGGAGGCTGTGAGTGAAGTTCTGGACCAGGAAGCAGAAAACTTGTTGCCAATACTTATCTCTGTTGAACAAGATTTGTTCATATCAGTCAACTTCAGGCCCAAAAACTCTGTGGTATCCTAAAGGTCAGGGTTTGTCATGTGAAAAAAATAGAAAACAAAAAAATAGCTATGCTTTAAATCTGCACAGACTCTTCCAAGGACATGTTGGCCTTAGTTTTCAACGAAGTCTTTGCATTTCTGACAACGTAATTATGATTTTGCAAAGCAATACAAATTTTGTTTTCTTGTGTAATTCATTATACTGTAGCACAAGAACGCCCTTTCACTATGGGCTTTGTCATATACATATTACCTATGTGTTATTTAAAAACAAAACCAAATAAAATAATAATAATAATAATTAAAAAAAAGAACAGAAATTACTGTAAGTCCCATTGGGAAGGTGACCATGTGTGAGGTAGAAACAAAAAGACTTCATCTCTTCTGAACTACCTCTTTTTTTCTCAGCCTGGGTTTGGTCAGTTGGAGAACGGGCTGTCTCCATAGATGTCACTGTACAGTACGGAGCACAAAGGGGCTGTGATCTCAGCAAGGACCTCTAGGTGCTACTGCAACACAATTAATAAAGTAACAGTCAATATGTAAAACAGAAGAAAGACCAGCATAACATCTCTAAAATAAAGAATCTTTTGCTTATTTTAGAGAGCATGGTGTGCTCTGGCTCTTCCCAGAGAAGAAAGGCCCTGTGGAAGCTGTACTCATCTCAGAAGCTGAATAAAAATACCTGATGAAGGTAAATTGTAGGAGGTACCCTTTGCTGGCTGCCAGCCAACCAAAGACATTTGAAAGAATCACGGGGAGAAAGACAGAACAGGGAAATAATGCAAGACATGGTTGAGATCACAAGTCCATAAACTGATCCACCTTTCAAAGGAGTGCAGAGATGCGAGGGAGAAACAGGAAAAGCTTGTAACAGACGTGTCCAAGAAAAGGCTAACGGGCTGAGTTCATTGCCTATCGTGCTGACTCATTGCCTCATTTCCTTGATCTGTTTCATCTGTTGCTTTTTGGGTTTCATTCAGATCTACAAGCCCTTTGGGGTGCAAATAGCCTTATTGTTTTTTAGTTGCACTCTATTTAATATGGGGGGTACAGGTTCTGAACTGGGGTATCTCAGTTTAACAGTAATAACTTTTGTGTTTTGTTAATTTGAAGAACTCATTTGCCAGTTTTGCACTGAAGGAATTAGAGAGTGGTTCTTCTGGGGAGTGGTTTATTAAAGCTATGCTAATCTGTTGGTCAGAATGTGAGTAATCGGGTGTTGCCACTCCATGCCTACATACATATTAGCAAATTTGCAGAAGAAAAGAAGGTGGAAGGTACAAGAAAGAGCATTAATTGACCTTGCTTTCTCTAACATCAGCATGGGCAACCCCTTACACACCCTGCTGCAATGGAACGCCCCGTTTGCCACCTGTGGAAAGGCTGGTGGGCCTAGTGGACATGGCATGGGTGTGGACTTAATGAGCAGCCAGAAGGCTCTCCTGTCACATGAGAAGAAAGGCAGAGCAAGAGCTAATATTGAACTTAAAATAGGGAACTGGAGTATAGAAATTGATCTAATCCTTTACAAACTGTAGCACCCACCTGACTAGTCCAGAAGAAACTACAGAGCATTAACTGCATGAAGTTTAACAAGGCCAAGTGCCGGGTCCTGCACCTGGGGCGTAATAACCCCAAGCAGAGCTACAGGCTGGGAGATGAGTGGTTGGAGAGCTGCCAGGCGGAGAAGGACCTGGGAGTGATAGTGGACAGTCGGCTGAATATGAGCCAGCAGTGTGCTCAGGTGGCCAAGAAGGCCAACGGCATCCTGGCTTGTATCAGAAATAGTGTGACCAGCAGGGCTAGGGAGGTGATCGTCCCCCTGTACTCGGCTCTGGTGAGGCCGCACCTCGAGTACTGTGTTCAGTTTTGGGCCCCTCGCTACAAGAAGGACATCGAGGTGCTTGAGCGGGTCCAAAGAAGGGCGACGAAGCTGGTGAGGGGCCTGGAGAACAAGTCCTACGAGGAGCGGCTGAAGGAGCTGGGCTTATTCAGCCTGGAGAAGAGGAGGCTCAGGGGCGACCTTATCGCTCTCTACAGATACCTTAAAGGAGGCTGTAGAGAGGTGGGGGTTGGTCTGTTCTCCCACGTGCCTGGTGACAGGACGAGGGGGAATGGGCTAAAGTTGCGCCAGGGGAGTTTTAGGTTAGATGTTAGGAAGAGCTCCTTTACTGAAAGGGTTGTGAGGCATTGGAACAGGCTGCCCAGGGAGGTGGTGGAGTCACCATCCCTGGAAGTCTTCAAAAGACGTTTAGATGTAGAGCTTAGGGATATGGTTTAGTGGGGACTGTTAGTGTTAGGTTAGAGGTTGGACTCGATGATCTTGAGGTCTCTTCCAACCTAGAAATTCTGTGATTCTGTGATTTCTCTCCCATGGCACACCAAAATTCATATGATCTCCCACAGGCTGTATCAAATCTAGGGTCCTAAAATCTATATGCAGGAAGTAGGACAGATGCCAGTGTCTCAGAAATAGCAGACAATTTGCTAAGCATATTACATGCTGCTACACTTATTTGATAATTATATCATGGGAATAGGAGCCTGTCTGTTATTTCAGATGCTGAAATGCAGCAATATTAGATGATTGGTCATACCAACACTTCCCAAAACATCAGTCTACTACAACTGTTCAGACATGAACTGCAGAAACGTTTTCCTATGAGCTGTCCAGTTTTCTGTTTTGACCACTGTGTAAAACTTCATGAAAAGTGATAGCTCTGGGAGTTGTGATCTGGAAATCAGGCCATGAAGCGTTCAAACAGCCAAGTAAAATATGTGAAAGATAAAGTAATAATGCACTTCACTGCTTTCTCTGTCAACCACAGGCAAAGATCATGTTTACCTAATATACTGCTGGCAGCTTTTCCTTGAGGACTTAAGGATGCCTTTTTCCTGCATGTGGAAACTTTGCGCAGGCATAAAGAAAATGTTCTGAGTTTGGCCCTGGACATAGTCTGGACAAACACATCCTTCAGCAGGCCAGGGGAAATATTGCAATCAGAGGAATTCAGTGGCCAATGAAAACTGTTTGAGTAGCAGCAGAAGAGAAACACTGCAAAGAGGAAGGAAGAGTAAAGGATGGAAAAAAAAGCCATAAAAAAGATGTAGAAAAGCTTTAAAGAAACAAGTGAAGAGGATTACAGAGGGAAGAAAACTGATTTACAGCTGGGTGCATCTCAGAGGACAGGCTGCTAGGATCATATGAGAAGTGCCACGATTACTGCCCCTATGGAAGGTGAGAATGTTTCTGATGAAAACTGTAGGTGTCTTTCTGAGGATTTCCACCACGTGCTGGATTGAGGCGGGGAGGTCTCCACATCAAACAAGTTCACATGCAAGTTTTTGATGGCCTTTTCCCTACCCAGTCACCTCATCAGCTCAAAATGAGAATTTTCTGATTGTGAATCAGAGAAACAGACACAAAATTGCTGTTCAGGGTGCAAATTGGAATATTAAAGAGAAGAAAGTATTTCTTAGAAAGTTTCTCTTGCAGGTATTTTCCACCTTTGGACATGTTGCGATTCCTTCCTGACTGAGTTTGCCACCTGCTTCTTTGTCACTGGATTCATTAAATCTGGTCCATCCAACATCAGCATTTAAAACTCATGAGTCAGACTAATATCGACCCCACCCCAAGTGCCTGGCCTCATCCTCTCTGAGGGCAGGATTAGCCTAAAAATTGACTAGTCTTCAAAAATGCTAAGCATTTGGTTCTTGTGATTAACCTTGTGGTAGCTGAGTCAGTGGGAAGGATATGGTTCATGAGATTAAGCTTTTCCCTGTGAACAGAAGTTCTCAGAGCTTGCTCTTTTTATATGGGGAATACCTACAGTTGGTGAAAAGTTACTTCAGCTGGAAGCGGTGGGGGGAAGAAGAGGAACACAACATAGATGCATTACAACTAGCTGTACATAGACACACTGGGACTGAGTATACAAACCTCCTGCTTCTAGATCAAGTCCATAGATCCCTTTGGCTTTACTCTATGGTCTTGTCATCCTGGGCATCTCTTACATGAACTATTTGTACAATAGGCTTCATTGAGTTCAAAGGATACAGCCTACGATGGTCAATAATAGTATGATTCTAGTAGCACGAAGCATAAAGAAAAAAAATATCTGGCTAGAAACTCTGCTTTAATTGAACAGATTTCTTTATTGAGACCAGGGCTTTACCCCACAGTTTGCTAAGTTTGTACAAATAGGAAAGCTGGTAACACAGTAGAAGTAGTTCCCTGGTATTAGGGAGATTTATTATTAAAAAAAAAAAAAAAAAAAAAAAAAAAAAAAAAGCCATAAAAAGAGAACTAGACCTTGCTAACTGAGTTGCAGCAGAATCCTTTGGACTTTCTGCTCAGGGCCTCAATGAAGAAGCAAATTAATGAAAATGCAAAAGATAATATCTTTTCTTTTTTCCATTATTGGTAAAAAATCAAAAATCAGCATTTGGAAAACTAGGTATCTCTATAAAAGAATGCTGCTTTTACTTCAAAAAAAAAGTATTTCCAGAAACAGTGATTTCTACTTAAATTACTAAAAGAAAATTCACAGTTATTCCAGGAGAGGGTGGAATTCTGCTATTCTTGGTACCCTAAGTAAATGAATAAATAGAAGCATTATGTTAACAAATATTATTGCATATACTCAATAATATTACTGGAGATGTCTTCACCCTGGATTAAATTCAAAAGAATTAGAAAGTAATTACATTTTGTTACATTATTATTGAAAGAACAAAATCTCCTGAGGCTAAGGGAGTCATTTGCATTTGGTGTATGTTAGATAAGGAAGTATTAGATTCGTTATATGTTAGATAAGAAAGTGGCTAGTACACAGAGTCCATTTAACTACATCTTGTAAGGCAAGGGGCCAAATGATTTCAGGGCATCTCTCAAAGGTTCATAAAACACACCTGGATATGAGTCTTCTTATGGATCAGGTTCATGGAAAGTTTTGATGAGGTTTACAGATCGCTTGTGTAAATCTCATTGGAGTCATTGTGGTTTTGGCATGGAATCAGAGAATATTGAACCTGAAACCTGTGGTTTGTTTTTAGACTATGAGTCACACGCATGGTGGGTGGAAAGTGGTACAGCTCACTTGATAACAACGGTTTGCACCAGATGAGGGTCTGAAATTAGTTGCAATTATTCATACCTGAAGACAGCATGAAACCAAGTGTCACGATGAATGTGACAACATGCAATGAGAAAATTAACTATCCCAAGAAAGGAAATTATCACCTTTCTTCTCGGTTTGTTTATATGTGCTGCACATTTTAAACCAGATCATTTACCTTCATGTATCCTATTTCCCTTTTCCATCAGGGTCTTGATGACACCTGTCATTAAGACAGATGAGCTTGGTAGACAGCCCAAACGTGAGTGGCCTTGAGGATGCCTGCGGGCAGTCTACAGATATCCTAGAAATGGCTATATGGATGTGTAAATCTGAGTCAGGAAATATGTCAGACAAGCCTGTTTCCTGGCCTTGCACCCTAAGGTCACTGTAGATGCAGTCATTATCAAGAATGATTTAGTAATAATAGTTAGGCCAATACCTTTACTAATAACAACTAAAAATATAGGTTCTATCTTTACCACTAAATGTAGTAATTCTGGATCCACAGCACTGGAATAGAGTTGCCTGTACAGTTAAATTCCTAGAATGGTCTTTGGTGCCTTTAAAGCCTGGATGAAGTGGCACTCTCAAGCAATTCCTGGCAGATCTGGGAGTTAGCACAAGGGAACGTTTTGGAAGATACATAGTATGGGTATGGCCACATAGTGCCATTTGGTCTCAAGGCCAGAGTAGGTGCCCTGAGACTATTCTATCTACTGAAATAGCTGTAGACCATGGTGCTACTTCTAGTTTATGAAGACCTGGATCTACACGCTGCTGGAGGCTGGGATGATACAATGGGGAAAGAATCACTTCTTATGTGCCCTTCTGTCTTTTCTCCAACTCTGTCTTTCTCCAACTGGCCTCTGCCAAAGATGGCTTGACTTGATCCAGAGCTGTTGGTCTTTACACAGCTTCTTGTGTCTCTCATTCCAAAGTCTACACAAACACAGAAGCAAAATGAGGGTCCCTACCCCAAGGAGTTTCTAACAGCTAACCCTTTACATTCTCCAGTTAGTGGTGCCTGGGGAAGCATTCCTTCATTCCTTCAGTCATGATTATTCCCCTTATTAACTCACACAGTAATTCTCTGATCCCTCAAGGAAATATTGTTGTATTCAAAGCTCATTCTGCAATGTTTTCTCTTTTAGAGAAAGAGGGTCTTTCTGGTTATCTGCTCTGCCTTTCTGCATAACAGACTCCACTCATCAAAAATAATAACTTACGGTCAGCCCTGAGTGCGCCTAAGGAAAAAACAAAACAAAACAAAACAAACACATCTAAGTCTTGGCAAGACTCCAAAAAACACAAAACTAGCCACATCCCTTGGAAAACTCTTCTGACGGTTGATAAATCCCATTTGAGAAGCTCATGGTAATTGCCACCAGTAGCCATAAACTATGTAGACTATTTGCCATAACACAATGTGGTTTCAAATAGCATACAAGAAAGAGTATTGGATTTTAAGGAAAAACTTCTTTTGGTTTTGTTTTAAGTAGACAACCCGTAAAAGGATGGCCTAATGGTTCAAGTAAGTGCAGAAATCATGAGATCTTGGACTAGAAACACCTTCGTGTTGCTGGCTTCCTGTCATTTAGAGAAGTCCTAATGACCATGCACCTGGAGGACTGCCATTTGTAAGTGAAATCCTCTACTAGTGTACAGTTGGTGTCATGTAATACTACACAAAATTTCCTGTATTTTAAATTTCTGCGAGGATTTCTGGCCTTTCTACAATCTCCATTTCTTTGCCCCAAGAGGCATCCTTCCCACTCCAGAGGCAGGTGGAAGGGATCTGCACATAGGTGTACTTTTCTGGAGTTTGACCCACAGAGAATGGACATCCACCAGATTGGATAATAACTTCCCAGAACAGAGATGAATGTTTTCTGATGCAGAAGATAACCTAGAGGTTTTATTCTAGCTCTTGTTACTGAGATATCTGTTCTTAGTAGCACATCTGGTTCTCTTTTAGGGCATAATTACACTAGATATGCCTAGTAAAAATGAGGCAAGCTGCAATTTTCAACAGTATCAAAGAGATCTTTAGATGTAGAGTTCCATGCCTTGTGTTTACTCACATTTAAATATATATAGTGCTTTAAAACAAGTTTATGAATAATTGGGTCTGGGTTAATTTCTCCTGATTTTACGCAACTAGTCTGAGACAGTCTTCTGATCTTCTTCAATAGTTAACAAAAAGAGGCAATTACCTCCTAATAAACTAATCAGATTTAGATGAAAGATCCAATCCTATCTATTTTTTAGTGCACAAACTTACTTGCACACAGTTTCACTGGCAAGTTAATGGCAAATCAATGTTAACCTAATTAACAGATTTCTCTATTTGGGTACTAAAAAGCAATGCTCATCCACTTAGTCACCTGGAAACCAACAACTAGAACCTTGATCTGAAAAGAGCTATATGACCTACACTTGCTGAAAATTAAACTTTTTTTTTTTTTTTCTAAACTAAAAGCAAGGTAAATTTCTCTCCAGTAAAATGGTCATCAAACTGCTGTTTTGATTTAGAAATTGAAACAAAAATTGTTAGCTCAAGAAAAGAGGCTCCTGAGCCTGAGAAATTGGGGTCCAGATGCTTCATGATACTTGATGCTTAAGAGTCTTTCCCCTTACGTTGGCACAAAATGCAAGTCTACTGTTATCATACAAAGCATTGGTTTCACCTCAATTAAAGTTTCAGGAGATAGAGTAAAATTCTAAATGTGCAAGTTTTAATACAACCATTCTGTAATTATACTATTGTTGGAATCAGTATCTTAAAATCAATATTTCTGCTGCTGTGAGTTTTGTAGAATTATAAAGGCCAATTCTGAATTCTCAACACTGAAAGATTCTCAGAACTAAGAGCAATCCAGAGCCTTAATCAAGGCCATAGAGGAAACAACAAGCAAGGAGTCTGGCCTTTCCCATAAAGCTCATAAAGTACTATTTTCAAAATGCAAGAGGTAAATAAGCAAACAAACTGGAGCAATATAGGACTAAATAACAGCAAAATAAATGTGATTGTAAAAGTAAGATCTCTGCTGGCCTCCAATGGATCTTGAAGCTACAACAACACCCTTAGCCATACTGTGTATAAGGAGTCTGCATAGCCACCCCTTCTTCTGACTTTATTCAATGGAAAATAAAAAAAAAATAAAAGAAGAAAAAAAAAAAGAAGAAAAAAAAAAGAAAAAAAAGGTAAAATATTCAGCTCATTGGCTTCATGAAATCACTAGCATTTCTTCTTTTTCAGGTGAAACCTTAGGCTAAAGCCAATTAAAAAAAAAAAAGGACAAAAAAAGACAACATAAAAGTTATAAAAATAAATGAAATGAGTTTTGTCCAGGAAAGAAAAAGTACTGATGCACAATAAAAAAATAAATTAATATTTGCAGTCTGAAAGCATATTTCACTGTGAGTTATGACTGAATTTATCTTAAAGGTTTACTGCAAACATTTGTGGACTAGGTGGGCTACAAAAGGAAGAAAATACTTTCTTCTCTGCTTTTTCAAATCAATACTGCATGAAAGAAACACATAACAACAAGATTCTT
This sequence comes from Oxyura jamaicensis, assembly GCF_011077185.1. Lineage (NCBI taxonomy): Eukaryota > Metazoa > Chordata > Aves > Anseriformes > Anatidae > Oxyura > Oxyura jamaicensis. Next base: position 115,744,431 of record NC_048895.1, on the reverse strand, counting down.
CCTTGTGTTTTTCAGTTTATACCCACATAAATATATAATGGGAAACCAAAATATGTAATTTTGAAGTGTTCTGGGTTTACTCAACAAGATGGTAAAGAAATAATAACAGTGGCACTGGGATAATGTATGCTAATCATACGTTCTCTTCCAGAGTTGATTTAACTTATTTTAAGATTGAACTTTAGGTCTGGAGTTATAGTAGTAGAAGAAAACAAAGGCAGATTGAAGGGACAACTTGCAGGTCTATGAACAGCACCTTCACTGATGGAAGAAGGGATTGATTCATCTGCAGGAAAGGAGATTTTCCTTTTTTTATGTTCAGTTGTCAAGAGATTAAGGAAACAGTGGCAGCAAAAAAGACACTGTGAATCTCCTATCAAATGCTGTGAATTACATTATTCTAAGCCAGAATAAAGCAGTAGTCCAGATACATTGCTAGGGAATGAATCTCACTGTTAGTCAGCTCATCTGTCGCATCATGGGAATGAATGTTAAAAGTTACTCTTCTCCCCTGTCCTCTTTCCAGGAAATAGTGATCTCTGCAATAAGGCTTGCAACATACAACATACATAGGAAAAACACATAGATGCATGCATACGTATTTAAAATATATATATAAAATAAGATAATTTGAAAGGCAAATAGTAGCAGAAATAAGGAACTACCCAAGAAACACGAAACATCTAGACATCTTTGAATAGTCATGGAACAACAGAGGCATGATTTCATTGACACTAACAGAAAATAAAAATGGAAGCATAAAGGTAACATTTATAGTCGGAATTAATCTTAATCACCAGTGAAGGAAGATCATTTCAGGAAATCCCCAAAGTGTGATAAATTCACCATTTTCACTTCTCAAAGAAGCCATTAGTATCTAATGAAAACTCTGGGACATAAGCATAGGGAACAGAGATCTTGAAGATGAGGTATGACAAAAAATTTAGACAGAAAAGTAGAAATTGTTTAGAGAATCCTTATGAAAAGAAAAGGTTTGAAAAATCCAAGCCCAAGTGACTTTTTTATAGTTTGAAATGCTTTGCAAAGTCTAGGGTACAACCTCTGGGAAGTCCTAACAGGAACGACCACTGAATAAACAGTAAAGAACAGTTAAAAAGCAAGAGATAAGTGATTCAGATTAAGAGTGGCCAATAAATAAATAAGTAAATAATAACAACAACAACAAACACTTTAAAAGATTCCCCAGTAAAGATATTAGAAGTTGGATTTCCTAGCTATGAGTTAGCTGACAAAGCTGATAGTCACCTATCGTGAAGATATTCTGCACAGGAATAAAAGCGGTGCAAATTAAATTAATAAGGTACTGAAAATGAACTTATTGACTATCAACAAGAGGGTTATGAAAATTTTCATGTCTACAAAATAAATCTCATAGGAACGTGTCTAGATTAGGTGCTGCTTGAACCCCACCTACGTTTCTCCAGATGAAAAACTTGGGGGAGAAGGGAAGGGTCTCATTGGGGGGATTTGGTGCAGGTAGGTCTCTAGGGGAACCCTGGGATTTATTGTTCAAAATAACATTATCACTACATTGAAGATAATCTTAGACTTTTTGGCACATCAGAGAAAATCATCTAGTTGCTACAAAGAACATCGGTATCTTTCCAGTTGACATTCACATTAGGCTTGGAACATTTAAATGAACAAAAGTCCAGATGAGAACGGGGATGAGATGAATGCAAAAGAAGTGACAAAGTTGTTGACCCATTGTTCCCTGAAGAGAACTACACAGATTGTCACCTAAACTGTCAAAGATCTTAGCATGTACAGCATAATAGGTGCTCATCAGCTTCAAATACTCCACAGTGACCACTTCTGGTCAGTTAGGACCTATGTCATTCTAGCCATGCCTTGTCGACTCTTGGCATGCTGGAATAACATCAGGCTCTGGAAGAACAGAGACCTTTAGATGGGATGACCAGGAAACCAGCAGTGCAGAGGTGAAAATGAAGGTAACTGCATATCTTTAGGTTCAAGTGAAGATGGAGGTAACAATAACAGTGAAGATAGTGTGTTTACAGAGAGAGCTTTTATTACATAGCCTAGCTAAAATATTATTGTTTAAAATAACTAGGAGGAAAAGGGTTTGTAATGACTAGAGGGAAAACTGTTGGAAACTCATTTGAGAATCACAAGGAGAACATTATGACTGCACTAAGAATCAAGAGGCAACACTTTTCTTTAGAAAAATTGGTGAAAATTCTTAAAACTTGAAGAAGAGAGAGTTACTACCACTAAGCAAGGTAATTATTTTCATACAGACTAAACAGAAGACCAGATCTTAAAAACTGGAGAAATAACTGACAAAATATAATGCTTATCCCTCAATTATAACAAATAACAAATCAGCAGGGTGGTTTTGTTGATTTTTTTTTTTCTCCTTAATTCACACTTCTAGTAGTAAACCAACCAGTGCCAGGCCCTGTTCTTCAGCATAGAGACCAACTGAAGCAGTCTGGCTGCTCTAACACAGGCTGCCCACATCCAAAATTTCTATGGTTAATGACCCCAGGCCCTAATTCTGAACCAGGGAGGATGTTAAGAATTAAGAAGAATGGAGAAGAGACGGATGAAATGCTGCTCTGGCACATTTATATATATATATATATTTTAGTAATATATATATTACTATATCTATAGCAATATAGATGTAACTGTGGAATATAGCAAAATTTTCAGGACTTCATTTTGCAAATAAATTAATGAAAGCTAGAAAACAAGAACCTAACTGATTCCTTGGATCCTCCAGGTGAGAACAGAAGGCTCTTATCAAAGTAGTAGGCATAGCAGAAAGCATTGGCCTATAACATGTTGCCTCCAAGGGGGAAAGCTAGCTTAAGGTCCTGTCCCTGTGCAAAGTCAACATGTTGTGTGTTAAAAATGATCCTCCATTTTTTCCCCTCCTGAATCATGTGACATTTCAACCCAAATCATTTCAGTGGCTTCAGTAAATTCATTTCAATAGGATTCAAAACATGACACCACGATAGTATTTAACATTACCACTGTGGAGGTGGCACGCTGTACTGTAAAGGTGGAAAATGTGGCAAGGAACAGGATGACTGCTCCTCTTGGCTGCATGCTGAGTCAGGGTAACATGTGAGACCTCTTCAGAAGAAGCACAGGTTACTCTACATTACAAAGAGGTGAAGAAGAAATTGGGAGAATCTCAGGTTTGTCATAAAATTCCTCTGGGAACAGAACAAAGGAGTTGTACCTGTCCTGTATTTAGTATGAGTCCACCCCAATTAGCACGTTCACCAAATCATCAACAAAAATGTGTCTCCTGATCTCACTCATGCACTAATCATTTATGCATTTATTAGTTACATTTTCAAAATGCTGAGGATCCCACATCATAACAGGATCCCATTCATTAGGAACTATGCAACCAAGAGGCATAACCTACGAGCTGTCTTATGTTGTTGAATTTCCTGTTGTTACATACAGAAAACTTAAATTGGTGTTGGGGCATACTTCCTGGGAAAAGGTGGGAAACTCAATTACTAAAGGTTTATTTAGGATTTTATACCCAGCTGCAAAACATTAAGTTCCTATGCATATGTCAGAAATTGTCTCCCATTAACCCAATTCAGTATCTGCTATATGGAGTTCTTGAATGGCTGACAGGATTCTTCTACATTATCCCTACACGTAACTCACAGAGAAGTAACTAATGTGACACTAACTACACAAGTACAAAGGGTCAAGGTTGTGTGGGTAAATTATTGGCCTTGTGAGCTACAGGATTTGCATCACAGAATGATGTGATAACACCTGTTAGGTTAACTGACCAGCACCAGGAACCAGAGACACTTGCCTTCTTCCCATCAACAGTGTAGAGCTTCTTCACTGGGAATTGCAGGATCTCTGAAATCTCATCGAGGAGTGTTTTGAAACTCCTAGCATTTCTGCGGTTCAAGATAATTGAGCGCCGAAAACTGGTTTCTCCATTCTTAACAAGAGTGATTTTCTTGGGTATTCTGGGGCCATGCTGAGTGAAAGGTGTGGAATAATCTTCAAACCTGCCCTCCTGAGCTGCTCTTCTCAAGGTACTGGATGGACGACTGTTTCGAGGAGGGCCTGGCCTGTGTCCAGCAGAAGTTATGCTAATAGGCTTGACGTATTTCTTGTCGGAGCAAAGGTAGCATCCTCCATCCTCCAGCTGGTCCAGCTCACTAATGCAATGTATTCCTCGGGGGGTGGTGATGGTTCGTACCCCAAATGGCAGTGGGACCCGATGAGAGAGGTCATCCATGAGTGCGTTGAAGCTCTTGAAACTTCGCTGGTTGATGGCCATCTTCACTCCCCCAAACTGAGGATCCCCGCTTTTGAAGAAGGTTATTTTTTTGGCCGGGGGTACCTGGGTGACAGTGCTTGTCCGAGCCACGGAGGGAAGGGGCTGATCATAGTTGTAGGAGCTGGTGGTGGACTGGTAGTCAGCAGGCACCTGAGTCATCCCTCTTGCTTAAAGGTACCTGCAAGAGAAGCAAAACTAGATTAGGGTTTGTTGGAGCCATGCAAAATCAATGCCTGACTTGCATGCCAGCAAAGTTTGTTTTCCTCACAATTGTTTTACCATCTCTGGTTCTGACACATGGGTTTGTGAGGTAGCTACGAGGAAACCCAGCAGCAGGAGTAGCCATAACCCTGCTCCTCACTGTTAAACCGTCCTTGTCCTGCAGATGCCAATGCAAATTCACTCAGTGTTAGTAGCCCTGAGGCACAAAAGCCATGAGTCAGACCCCAAGCAAAACCCACAAAAAAATGATATTTGTGTAATGTTGTCCTTTTGAGCTTTGTGCTTTGCTTCTATTTTTGAGGTTTTCTCTGAAGCTGTCAGAGACAGTGATTGCTTTGGCTTTATTTTTACAAACAGAGAGCTGAAATTCTCATGCAACCCTTTAACCCTGTGAACTGGCACAAAATCAAACAAAAATACTGAATTTGTTCATGTAGTGATTGCACATTGTAGCGTACATATGATTGTACCAAGAGCCAAAGTAGCCCAGTTTCAGAACACACATGGCCATGCCATCATCGTGTGCTAAGAAAAGATCATGGATGAAAATCCATACCATGTATGTAACATGGTATGGATAAACAAATAAGTTATGGCAAATCTCAAAACTTCAAATAAAACTACAAATCTGGTTCTGATAAATTTTGGGAAAACTTGAATTCAGCATGATAAGCATACCTATGAGGACAACGATTTGTCAGATTTCTATGGGAGCTCCTGGTATCCGTCACTTTCAAAGCTAAGGTGACTTCAGTCTGAGTCTGGAGGTTGAAATCCACCTTTTGGAACCCAACTATTTTTAATCTATTTGCTATGATGGAGACACATTGAAAAGAGAGTGAACTCTACTCTTCTTTGCTTACCCTTATCAAATGCATAGTCTCAGAAGTCAATCACTAAAAAATTCAGATCACACATGGGATGAAACTACCATGCCAGAAAAGAAGATACTTTCTTTTTGACATGGAAAATAATAATGATAATAATAACACTATTTCCATATGCTAAAATATTAGTCATAATGAATACGATGAATGACAATTTATGAACATGAAGAGTGATGCTACAGTTCTCTTTGATTTAATTATTCAAACTTATGTGGAGAGTCTCAAAATGGCATTTAGAGACCTTATCTTTGGTGGTGGTTTCTGTCTGCACCTACACCCAGTTTAGTTTCCAAATTGTGTTCTTATTTGATAGTAGTTTTCTAGGGCAACTTCAAAAAACTCACACACACAAAAAAAATGTGTTCATAAATGAGAAAGCAATAAATGTATCTCTAATGACGTGTTTCCTTTATTTTTTTTTTCAAGGTTACAGTACTTTGAGCAGCTGAATAAAGTTCTAGTTTCAATAAAATAGTTATCCTAATGGCAAATTATTCATTGGAGGACCAGTTATGTGAGCTCTGTAATTGATGGGAATTTTGTCATTCATTTTCAGAGGTGTAGCATTAAAAAAAAATAAAAGGAAAAAAAAAAAAGAAAAACCATAAACACTGATTTTTACCACTTTTTAGAGCAAACCCATTATTTTCTTACTATGCTACTCTCAAGTGAAACATTTGTGCACTTTGTACTACAGCACATTCATTTCTGCAATAGATGAAAATTTAACCTGGGCTAGGTGAGAAAATACATTAGGTACTATTTGAAAGATTATTATTTTGACAAATCTCTGGTTTTTGATATCCTTACACACTGACAGATTTCAGCAATGACTTATTCTTTCCATGTGCATATTTCACCAAGCAATTATTCAGTTATTTATTTCCCAGTTAAAGGTCAATCCATCACTCTATCTTCCAGAAAATAAATATCTTATTTCTCTGTTTTTCAACAGCTTTCATAAAGTTGGCTCTAACTTTTCTCTATGAATCCCACATTAGAGCTTTCAGACACCGGCAATATAATTTCCAAACAAACCCATTATCCAGACAAATTGTGGTCCTGGACCAATGGTGATCCACAATACTCTGGCTGTGTTCCTAGAAATGTAACAATTTCCCAGTGATTTATTCTACTTTCTCAAGCTGCTGAATTATATTGAAAGAAATATGGAAAAAAAAAAAAAAAAAAAAAAAAGGTATGAATCATAAAATATTTTCCTAATGCTAATTTTCTTTGGGAATAATTTCATGAGGTGGGTAAGGGATCACAAATGCAAAGAAATATTTTCCCTTAAATTTGGGCAAGTTAGTCAACCACCCAAGCCTAGATGGTCTGTCAGACAGCCTCTTATGAAGCAGCATGCGATGTGAAGAAAACTTACTATGAATGCTCTGCATGAAATATAAACAGCTCCCACAGGGAGGAGTGTTTTACTGTTAATCTGAAGTTTCAGAATGAGAAGGAAATTCTACTGAATATCTGGCAAGGCAACAAAAATAGTCATATTGCCCAAATCTACCTTTTTAGAGATACATAACAGAGGAATCTCAATACATACTTACATTGAAATACTTCATGCTGCTTGCTCAAGATGACTTTTCTCATTGAATATCCAATAGGTTAAAAATAAATCAATAAAATTAAACAACAACAAAACAAACAAAACAAAAACAAAAACCAAGCCAACCAACCAACCAGTTCCAAGATCTAATGCACTGGACAATGCAGGGAAAAGTGTGGGCTACATGCTGTCAGTCAAACTGTCCTCAAAATGACTGACTACAGCTCGGAGGGTTAATCAGGACTGTGTTGCTAATGATAGAAAGAAAAGCTACCTAATCTTCTGGAGTAGGCTCTCAAATCCACTGGGGCTTTAGGTAAAGTTTGCCCAATCCTTCTCTTGCTTGCGCCCATGTAACTGGAGTGTAAATCTGACTCGGTGACACTCCTCTCAATCATACTAGTATAAGTGAGGATGCAATCAAGGCAAAGAGGTAATATTGCATAAAGACACCTTGCATAAGGACCTACAGAGATCTGGATAACTTTCCTCAGCCACCTCGCCGATCTGTTCATCAACCCACCCATTCAGCAGCCATACTTTGGAATTAAATTTATCTTATGAATAGCACCAGGAAAATCAATGGAGTTACAGTAGAGATGAACATAGCTCTGAAGGATTTATTTATAGGTTAGTTACTTCTGAGATGGCTGATAGTTACTTATTTAGGACATAGAGGGGTGAGAATTGAAATAAAATATTGTCTTCATAGGAAAGTCCAGTGAATCCTAACCCAAACATTTTCAAGTTCAGTGCAGATATCAAACTCAGGTTCTCAGATGAATGTTCAACAGTTGGATCACTGAGCTTTGGGCACAAAATAAGGACAAATAAGCAACATGTGAATGATAAATGTTGGCAAGTGACTTGTTCTTTCACAATTCACCTATAAGAGACTGTCTCTTGCACTTCCTCTTTGCAAAGAAAACACATCAGAATAATCAGTCAATCTGTTGGATTCAAACACAAGATCAGTGGGAAACCCCACTTCTCTATGAACTGGAATTCTTTTTTTTCTAGCAATATTTATTCCCTACTTATGTAGCCCTGCATCTCTGAACTGATGTCAGTTACAGCACTAAGCATCTTCTTTAGTAGAAACCAATTACTTTCAGAGAGACCAGTCATAAAGGGCTATTATTGGAAGTGCAGATATTTGAGGATCCTGCAAGAATATGTTCAGTGAGTTTTACATCTCATATCCTTAATGTGAGTCTTCCAAATGTAAAGTTAGTGCTTGTGACACTATGAAGTCCTTCTTATACAGCACTGCTTTTCCCTCCATGGGCAGCATACCTTTCAGGATACAGAGATCATTGCCATGCGGTTCTTGATTCAGAGGATCATGGTCATCTCTCTGTTGGCTTGTATTCACTATAAGAGGTCACCAGCTCTACAGGAAAATTTGTAGGAGTCCATCCATGCAAAAGACTGAACCCCTTTTGGAGGCCATTCCAACCTCTCAGGGCCGTGCCAGGCAGGCTGGCCCCTATTTTTCCATTTCCAACCACAAATCAAATGACATCTCAAAATCTTACATCTCATGTCAGCTCGTAGCCAAAATCACCTGGGATCCCAAATACATCTGCACCATGTCTCCACACATCTGCCTTTATCTTCTGTTCTCTCACTCTCAGCTAGGTACCTGGGAGGGTAGGATTTTGCAGAATTCTCTCTGTTGGGTACGTAGGAGAAGGAGAGGAATCCAGGTCCCTCTCCAGAAAAAGCCTGAGATGAGGCGGGGAACTGTCAAAGAATTGAGCATATAGTCCATAACCTGTCTTTGAGATATGAGAAAGACTTTATGAGAAACATCAAGGCTTGACTTTAACACTTAATAACTCATCAGGAATCTACCTTGCCCAGAAGACACAGTTCCAATGGTTAATCCCACTTACTGCTAAACAACTGTACCTTTTCTCTAGCCTGAATAAGCCCAATGTTATTATTATTATTTTTAATGCTAATAAATAAACTTGCAGTTTCTCTTCCCACTCAGGTAACTGTAGCTGCCATTTTTACAGTAACTTAACATTTTTAAAGTCATTTCTTCAGACCAAAGAACAATTTACAGGTCATCATTAACATTTGGAATGGGGCTGGTTGAAAAATCCAGGTGTGCATTCTTGGGAAATGATGAGCGACATCATTTCATTTGAAAATTTTCCCAGAAAAGGTGGGAGTTTCTGGCAAGAAAGGTGACTCATCATTTTGTAAGACCTAACCATGTTCCTTTAAAAAGGTGCATTTCAATTTACTTTGCACCGTTTATGAGAGAGAAAAAAAAAATAAGTGGCAAAATGATCTTACTTAGAAGGAATATGTTACATATTTTTAACATATTAGAACAATATTCTACATATTAGAACATGATCTAAACTTTTGGGTAGACCTGTGCGGTGCGAGGAGTTGGAGTTATGAGTCCCTTCCAACTCGGGATATTCTATGATTCTGTAACGTTTATGTTCTGACCAAGACAAAGTATCACATTAAAAATGTACTTTCCTTTTCACTTAAAAATTGTCTTTTGTCTTTGACAAAAAAATTAAAAATGCAATTTGCAAAAATTTGAAACATTTGGTGTATAAAAGGGAAAAACTCCATTGAACTGGGACTATATACATTTGCCAGTGATTATATAAGAGTTCCCTGCAGACAGAGCAGGTAGATTGTGTATTTTCCCCCCAACTTATTTGTTACTTAAAATTACTTGAAAAGGATTGTCAAACTCTGTGTAGGACTTGAAATGTTTCTTTGTCTGGAAAAGAGAATTCTGTTCTGTGGGTGACTGAGCTTAAAACACACCACTCGTCATCACCCAGGCTCTCATCAGAGCTGGTGTCAAGCATGCACAAAACCATCTCTTGGTAGGAGCAGTACATTTGTAACTGCACCCACTGTAGCCCTCCCCTGAAGCACATCACTGCACAAGTAAGCCAGAAGGCATGCTGGAGTTGCAACCCTCTATCTTCTGTGCTAAAACACAATGTTTGCTTCACTTAAATCCTCTCTCAGAGCATCCGCTTACCCAAGCTCTTATATTGGTGTCCATGCCTATGCTCTGGATGTTTATTTTACTCAAAGCAAAAGTGTAACAGGCAGGTTGGTCTTTGCAGAGCCCTAGGGCTGGAAGAGCAAGGCAGGACTTGAAATAGATGCTCAGCCTTTCAGAAATGAATGTGAGGGTCCCGTTGAACAGGAGCAAGCCCTTGTGGCAAAGAATGCCATTTACTTACTGCACTACATTAGCGTTGAGTCTCATAAGTGGGCCAAAAGAAGTCATAATTCCCTTTTGCTTGGCACTTCTGAGACCACTTTGGACACTGTGTCCAGGTTTGTGTTCCACAGCGTGAGAAATATAGTGGCATACTGCAGTGAACCCAGCAAAAGCCACCAAGATGATAGGATGTGATAGAAGCACATGATGTGCTGAGGAAGCATGAAAGCACAAAAATAGTTCAGTCTGGAGAAAAGACTTGGAGGAATTCACGTCATTGTCCATAACTACCTAGGACATGGTTATAGAGAGACAGACTCTTCTCTGAAGTGCACGATGAAGTGCTAGGATGCAGTAGATAAAAGTAACCGCCTGCAAAATGCAGCTTAGATATTACCAAAAAAAAAAAAAAAAAAATGTATTGCTTTTCCTTTACTTGAGTCCATATAAGTTTGAAATAAGTCAGCCTTTTGAGTGCAGCAGTCTGAGTTTTATTTCCACCTACAGGCTTCAATGCAAAGGATTACATTGCTCTTAACCTAGGTAATCAAGAAGCCCGGCTTTCTGAAGGATAAGAATTAGTCTCAGGGATCAGATTCACCTACAGTAAATCTCCCTCCTATTCTAGATACATTATCTAATTAGTTTCTCAGCAACAAACCAGTGGTGCAAAGAAAGAAACTCTTCTGAAATTGCTATCTTTTTCCAGTTCTCTTTACTTTTTAAAACTATTTATTCTGCAGAAAATATCTCCAGAGATGGTATATCAGTCTTTGAGTTACGTCATGGACTTAAACTATGAACTTGAGTCCTTTCATCATGAAATAAAATATGGTTGAGAAGCATCATTATTTCACCAAGAGTCACCCTCACTATGCAACCTGTGCATCCCAGGTGCCCCATCCCTAGCAGTGTCCAAGGGCTGGTGGAAGGTGTCCCTGCCCATAGCAGGGGCATTGCAATTAGATGACCTTTAAGGTTCCTTCCAACCCAAACCATTCTAGGATTCTATGATAAGTAATTTATGAAACACTTATGAAACTGAGGACCAAAGCTCATGATAGAATAGGGACTCATTTCAGAGAATAGGGACCAAGTCATAAACATCCAGTGCTGGCACTGGGACCTCAGACTGGACAGACCTTGCCAAGGTTGGTTCCTCAACACTGTACTAAAGCTTAGTTCAAACTCCTGAGATGTGGAATTGATTTCCTTTCTGCTTAGAAGGAAGCATGAGGAGAGGGGAACTTATGAGTATAGTGTAATAAAACTAGATGACAAACTGCACACAGAACATCTGATACGCTCTCTTTGTGAGCAGAAAGATGGGCATGGTGGTGGCCCATTCGCTATTTCTTCCCCTACACATCCTGTTGTCTCCCGTCAATCAGTTCTCCAAGTTCCTCAGTATAATGTATTTAATTTCTAGTGCCATACTGGGCATTCCCTAAGAATACTGCTGCGTTAGAGAGTCAGGTATTGAGGTAACCTGCACTGCCCTTTACTCACATTTCTGGTAATTATGGGGAAATGCAAAGTTATTCTCCTTTTGAGAGGAGGCTTCATATGTCATGTCCAAGCTGATCTGGACTTTTGGGCCAGGAAACTGATAAGCAGATGTGCTACGTGTCACGTCAGATAGAGTGCCACCTCAGCATGGCAGGATCTGAGCAGCTTACAAAATTCAGAAACCTAGAACTGATGTGATTGACTACATGAAAGGAACAAGAGCACATGAATATATGTGCAACACAGCAGACACTTGTATCATAGTGTTTTCATCCTCCATAAAACTCATTTCCCAGTTCTACATTTCTCAATCTTTTATTTCCAACACAAAGTTTACTTGAGATTACTATATGTGACTTTTTTGGTTTTTTTTTGTTTGTTTGTTTTTTCCAGCATTTATCTATTTTTTCCTGACCATTTCTCACTTTTCTAGGCCTCTTTATACCAATTCTTTCCTTCCTAGATACTCTTTTTTCAAGTATGCTTATTACTTACATTTTGCAGTGTGTAAAAGCTTATCTTCTATATCCCTTTGAAACAAATTTCTATGTAAAATTAGGCACTATAAAAATTCGATAAGCAGTAGAAGCAGTCGATTTTTCTCTGGCACTGCATATTTATTTGGCTTTTGTCTATACTTTTTGTGCCATACAGCCGTGGAGTTATTTCTGCCTTAACAATTGTTCCATTTTACTAGAAGACACAATGTCTCACCTGGAATGACTCTCTCCTTTTGGCTTTGATTAGTAGGAGAAAAACAAAACAAAACACACAGAACAGGGATATTATCCAAGTCCTTTCTCCTTTATTCATCCCAGTTAACATCAGTTGTCTCTGGGGAGAAATGTGTTAGTTTCTTAACTCATTCTCTAACGTCCAACATGCCAACACGATCAGCCCAGCTGACCTGTGCGCTTTCCAACTTTTCCAAGGATTCCTGATTCCTCCACTTGTTCTTTACCAATAGGGATTTTTTGTATAGTGACTTCCTTCCTCACTGAAAATCCTGTCCAAATTACTTTCTTACAGTTTTCTTCTTCAGGAGAGCTTTTTTTTTTTTTTTTTTTTTTGTAAAAGGAGTTCAATAACTCAGCCAGTTTTGAGCCACTGTCCTCTTTTTTCATTTTTAATGGACCTGCTTTTTCTGTTACTTGTTCTTTACCCCTAAGATTTACATTATTCCTGTTTTCCTTATTCTCAAACTTAATTCATTTCAGTGGAACTTGGACCTTTAATCAAGGGTTAGCATTGCTAATACTGGTACCCTGGCCAAAGCCTAAACTTGGTGATTTCTGTCTTTTGCTTGCCTACACTTTTAAAACAAACTGTTCTTTCTTTTCCTTATGCATTGAACCGAAGTGCCAGATTCTCAGATCAGATAAGCTAGCAGGACTTGGTGCAACTCAAGTGATCTCTTGGGACCACTGCTGGCTGAACACCTGCTCCTTTTGGGCACTGTGCAGGAGCAGAAGGGACAATGCCTTCTCCCCACCACCGGCTGCATTACAATGATGGCCATTTCCTATGCACATGCTCTTTCCCAGGTGTGTTGGTGCTGGAGAGCTCATGTGCAATAGAAGGGGGCAGGGATCGGGATGAGCCAAGGCCTGGGCATCATGGCTAAATATATCCCTTTTGATTGGATGTGAATCTCTGTAAGGTTTCCACCTTAGACAGACACTTCTGGATCCCTTCAGAGTGATCAGAAAAGCACCGTCTCTTTTAGACCATATCAATTTCATCCTAAACTGGATGGCTCAGATAAACTCTCTTAAAACTATTATTTCTATCCATTGTTTGGAAAAGAAGCTCAAGGTGATGAATGCTGGTGGCAATGATAGAGATGTTTTATCAGATGCATCTGTCATCCCTTGTGTCCTGAATCTGAACTGAATGTGTGAAATGCTTAAAAAGAATATTAATCTGAAATAGCAGGGTGGGGGTCAGATTTTTTCCTGTGCTGACCCTTAAAAAAATAATAAAAACTTTTTTTTGCACTGAAAATCTAAACTTCACTGACAGAAAGGTTCAGATTAATTTCTAACCATAAAAACATCAGAGTGGTAAAATACGTTTTTTTAAAAAGAACAGGTTGAATTTAACATTAAAAGCTCAAAAAAGCCACCTCCTTCTGTTCCTCCTGTTCTTGAGCTGTCCTTGAGATATACAGCTGCCCTCTCTAGCACTGGTCACCACCTCTGACAGCCTCAATTTTCTTTGTGAGATACTGGCCATCTTCTGCAGCCTTCCCTCCTCTCCTCTGATTGCTCTGGTGTTTCTTCCCCATCCTCCTTCTCTCTCCTGTAGACATCGTGCTCCCTTGATGTCATGACACAAGCTGACATCACTTCTCCCATCCATGCTAGCAGGTGCAGCTCTCCACCGCTGGGCCTCTCCTGTCCTCTCTCTGGGCTCTTTCCCAGATGTGGGTCTGCCAACACTTATCGCGGCTAAAAGAACGCCTCCTTATCTTTCACCACAAACTCTTCCCTCCCCCAGCCTTCCTCGCTCTTGTATGACACTCAAGCTCATGAGCTCTGTGTTGTATTCAACACCTACATCTCCTTCACACCAAACACTCGCACCTGGATTGTTGCCAAATCCTACAGTTCCTTGGCTGTAATCTCCCCAAAATCTCCTGCCATCCCTTCTTGCTAAAACACCTGTCTCTGAGTTAGCTTATCTCAACCTTCACAAATCTTCCACCTTTCCAAACATTACCCTAGGTCTCTTCAAAATCCTGCTGATAAGGGTCTTTTCTTCTGCAGTCTGGTGGCTTCCCTCTGGTTATCCATGTTTTTGCATTCACCCTTACCACCCTCCACAGCTCTGAATATCTTCACCTTCTTTCTTGCTCCTGCCTGTCCTGAAAATTGCTAGGGTTGGCCAATTCAGCTCACATCTTGCAATCTACAGAGCAGGAGGCATTCAGATGTTACATCTACGTATCCCTTGTGAAAGCCTAGGGAGAAATGTAGACCTTGCAATGCACCTCCCTTCTCTGGCCTCATACCCATCCTCAAAATACAGAGTTTCTAAACCATGTAGGAGTTAATGCAAAGCTTATACAACACCACAGTCATCACTCATCTCCTTTTTACCACCATTTCCCAGCCTACATCTGATCCTGACCTGGATTCAGATATGAACGCTGTCCCATTTGTCCTGTCTCTCACTCAAAGGCAGATGTGATAAGAAATAGAAAGATTATTTATTAAGAGGCTTTGCGTGCCTTTGAGGAAGCTTAAAGCGATAGCGTGTTGAAGCGAGTAAATGAATCCCCAGCAAAAACGGAATAGTCTGGAAAAGTACTGCAAGATATACCTAAGGTTCCTTGTACTAGTTTTCTCATGGATTGGCCAATTGCCATGGTTGTCCGACTTTGGTGTTCACTTCCCCTGAGCTTTAGTGGCAAGAGCATCTGCCAATAGTGCTCACGGGCTTGCTGAGGTGTTCATGGAGGCAAGTCAGAACCACCACCCTGCAAGACCTCATGGCCAGCTCTCAGTGGCACAAGACTGGCTTGTGCAGTCAAGACGTGAGGATGACATCAGGTGACTCTGGTGACTAAGCCCAGTCCACTAACACACAAAGAATGCAGAAGAAGAAACCAAGCCACCGAGCAAAAGAAATCTGTGAGAGGTTTGCATAGGGTAATTCCAAACAAACTTTGATGCAGCAGGAACTGCTCCCTCAAGCAGGAAGAAAAAAAAAAATAAATCAAACTAATTTATTGAACCAGCTGCAGGATCTGTCAGTTACCTCTTATATTTAGGATATAACTCATTATTTTCTGTTGCACAGTTAGTATAAAAAGTTCCTGGAAACACAAGTATTTCTTCCTATTAACACAAGGTGGAATATTCCAAATATTCCTTATTGCTTTGTCAGGGCTCTGAAAGGCATGCTCTGCTCTTCTGTCACTCCCAGTGCAACCCAGTGCAGCAGTAGGAACTTAATTGGCACCTGAATGTATTCTTCCATAAGGCAGCAAACAACTTTATTGACTGCACCAGGCTAGCAAAGTCTAAAAACACATTCAAGGAGCATAACTGGCACAAAGTGATTCTGGGACACGCAATGGATTTGTTGAGCAAGAAGACAGTTTCTACAGATTTATTGTCTCCCTGGATTCCAACAGTGCTCCGAGGCTGCTGCTGAAATGACTGACGACAAACGCACATGTTAGGACATCCATGCTGCCAGTCAGCACGGGCCCAGGCTTGCTGGCAGGAGCAGGCTTGCCCACCTCCATGCTGTGATCAGGCATGAAGAGGTCACCTCAGCTCTCTGGGTGCTGCAGTGTCAGCCAGACTCACTTCACTGTGGCCTGACTGGGCTGTACCGAGGTGGTCCTGCATGTGCCATGACCAGGCCATCAGTAAATAGAATCAAAAAGGCTGGAAAAGCCCTCCAAGATCATCTGGTCCAACCACACCCCTACCACCAATGTCACCCATTAAATCACGTCCCTAAGCACCACATCCAACCTCTCCTTGAACACCCCCAGGGACGGTGACCCCACCACCTCCCTGGGCAACCGGCCCAATGCCTGACTGCTCTTTCTGAGCAGAAATGTCTCATTTCCAACCTGAACCTCCCCTGGCACAACTTGAAGCCATTCCCTCTAGTCCTATGACTATTACCTGTGAGAAGAGGCCGACCCCCAGCTCCCCACACCTTCCTTTCAGGTAGTTGCAGAGAGCAATAGGGTCTCCCCTGAACCTCCTCTGGAGAAGAGGAAACAACCCCAGTGCCCTCAGCTTCTCTTGGCTCCTTCCAAGGGGGTTTTGAACCCTGAGGTCCAGCTGAATCCCATAGCACAGAGGGTGGGTAGAAAGCAGGCAGGCTGGTGAGCCTACAAGTGCTTGGGCTCTCAGGTTTTTGTAGACCAAACCACGAGTGATAGTCATGGTTCCTGGAGCACCAGATGGTTTCTATTTCAGCTTTTGTCTACCTTTTCTGAGTCCTGTACCCACTCATTAGGCCACCGGGGCAGCGCTAGAAACACAACCTTTGTCTCTTTGATCCTGACATTGATTTACACTGCCTCTCTAAAGCAGAGACAGAGAGATAAGGCCTATTTCTGACAAAGGCGCATTGTTTCTGGGAGAGCAGCTCTGAAAGCTGCACAGAGGGATTGGCAGTGCCACCTCAGTAGCCCACCTCGCTCAGTAAGCCTTTAAGTACATACAGGGCTCTGCTCACACAATCCAGGCCACCAACATCAGCAGAAACACCTCAGGAAGTAAAGCAACAAACCTAACTTCCATGCCTTGCAGGGGGAGAAAGGATAAGGATAACATCAGACAGCCACAAGCCTGCAGGATGCTGACAATTTTTGAGAGGTTTTGGAGAAAAGCAGCAAAATGATTAAGGGGTTGGTTAGATGGGGGGGTGGGGGGGGAGAAAAAAAGATTGAAAGCACTAAATATACATTGCCTGGCCAACTAATGCCTGAGGGAAAATAAAAGAGCTGGCAGGCAGGAGGGAGCCGAGAGCCAAGGAAGAAGTAGGATCTCCATTGTTAGGAGCTCTCAGCCCTAGTAAGGGAACAATGAGGAATGAGTGTGTGCTGCAAGCCAGGAGATAAGTTAGGCCGAGGGGAAGCTGCTGAGCGTAGGCACTACACAAATAGATGAAATCAAGACTCTTCTGAACCAATGCTTTGGCACTGGCTGCACCTGGGTCTTGATTTTCCTGTGTGCTTGTAATTCTCTCTGTGGTTGAAATGTTAAGGTGCTAATTCTTCCCAGGCATGCAGAAGGATTGCTCCTTGTGGAGCGAGAGGGTATAAATAGATGTAATGGGACAAAAATGTGAAAAGGGGGAACTGAAGTCATTTAGGTTGGAATAATCCGCAAATGAAGTAGTAGAAGGCCCTTATCACAGGTTATTTAAAATTAGACTGGGAAATTTTTTTATTTTTTTTTAAACAGGAAGAGAAACTTTAGAAAAAAAATGCACTGTAAAAGGCAGAGAGGAATCATTGTCTCTCTCCAAAGTATTTTATTTTTAATACAATAAATAAATAAAACACTGCATAAGCTGTGGAAGTCACATTTTACACATGAATGTGCAGTTTGTCCTTTTTTTTTTTTACATGCAGTAAGATCAAATTTATAACAGAATTAATTTATGGCAATAAAACTCACCTATTTGGCCAAAAAAATTCAAGCTTCTCCAAGAGACAGTGAGAACACAACCATAATTACAAGGAAATAAATGAAAGAGATGAGAAAAATCCTATTAAAGCTCCAAAGGTGAGCCAAGAGAGATCCAGTGAAGCAGGAAAAAGGGAAAAAAAAAAAAAAAAAAAAAAAAAAAGGCAGCAAGAGATGGACAGATTATATTGTGCCTTCAGCTGCTCTAAGGAGCAATTTTAGGGAGCAGAGGATGTCCAGTGATAAATACTAATGAGTTGTCATCACAACCAATAATTTGCAGTGATTATAGACAGGCCAAGAACCTATTGTATTTTCAGATGTTGGAAAACAAATACAAGTATTGATTCCAACTCTACAGAATAAATAAATAAATCACAGATGCAGAAATCCCCAGATCAAGAGTGTGGCCACCAGGAAATGTTTTCCAAAACAGACAGATGAAACCAGGTGGGTTTTGAGCAAAAGGCAACTGAACATTGATCCTCTCTCCAAAGGCTCAATAAGCTGCTGACCTATAGACTTCTAGTAAATTTATATCAGTATTCTTTCTTCCTTCTGTTTTAATTCAGCCCATAAAGATGCAGGGTCCTGACTTTATGAGTTTCCTAACATGATGTATAAACATTGTACCAAAAAAAAAAAAAAAAAGCCAAGACCTACAGGATGAAATTTAGTGTCCTATACTATTGAAAGTGTCAAATTTTAATTTTATGCTATAAGTGACCCTCGTGTCATCAACTATATGAGCCTCTGTTCAACTTGAGTTCTTTTAAAAAATAATAATTCACTCAAAAACAGAAATGGGTTAATGAGGCCTGTATTAGCCAAAAATACAAGTCCCTCACCATCAACCTTTTTAGCTCATGCTTAGAGAGCCTGGGAGATTGCAGACGAAAGGAAAACTAAAAGGTCATGGGGGCTACTGAGTTCTTACAAAAGAAAATCAGAGCAGAAATTCTTTGCGGCCCCCAGGTGGGGTTGTGGTGAAAGTCACAATCTCTGCTGTCAGGGAACATAGGACTAAATCTGGGAGCAGCTTGGCTCCCTGCCTAGGCAGCACTGTGTAAAACAGGCAGGAGTCCCCTCCATGCACAGGAGTCTTTATCTTCTTATGGACTTGATCCACTCAATCTCCTTCTGTCCCTGAATAGCAAGAGAAACTTCAGGTAGCCATAATGAGTTATATCAGGAAAATGGGAATCCAGCTCCGGTCAGAAAGGAAACCTATCTGTTTGGGAAATACCTCACCAAGGATTGGACCCAGAGCCTGTTGTAAAGCCTCCCAGGAAAACAAAAGGCAGCCTTTGGAAAATTTCCAGTGATAGTGTCTGCATTGTTTTACAGAGAAAGACACAGCCACTGGCTATGGTTTGATCACATCAGCAACCTTTCCCCCTAAGCATAGCTCTAAATTATCATGAGCACCTACTTCTCCCACATGAAGATCAACGGCTTCTTGTTTTCCTAATAAGAAATGAAGGATATAATAAAAGAGGACAGGACAACTACTGGAAAATAATAATAATCAATACTAAAACCAAACCTCCTGCTGCTTCCTATTTTCCACTGGTCCAGCATCTCCCTTATTGACTCCTTTTCCCTACATCAATTTGTATGTGTACAGAGCACAAAAAGAGCAAGATTCAACTCACCACACCAAAGGTAATCCAGATACATAGCTTTGCTCAGGTCAATAATCCATCCCTGGTCAGGCCTCCCTTGAGTGCTCACAGAGGAGATCAAAAGCCAGGCAGAGAAAACTCCCCTCTTTGCGTTGCTCGTCCCTACAAACGAAAGATAGAGGAGCACTCCTGCTTGCTCACTGCCTACGCAGGGGGACAGGCCCCCATCTCTCTTCCTAAGGCTTTACATCGCTCCCCTTCTCGCAGCTTTCCCCACAGCCGAGTGCTCCCATGCACAAGCACTTCTCCTGAAAAAGAAACCAACGGGCTATTCTGCCTGGGGTAGCCACTTGGAATGGGATTAAGATGAGCAGAAAGGAGCTTACAGCTGGGCACCATCTGCAGTGACGATAATTAACTAATGAGCTTTTAAAGATGTTTTTCCTCATTCCTCGTACAGATCTGTTGACTAAGAAATTTGCACCACTGTGAGCATTGTGGTCTCTGCTGCTTGACAAGTGTGACTCAGTGCCTCCTTCTCTCTACACATGTATTCGAGTCATGAGTCTGAACACAGGGGAAAAGACGGCTCCCTTGCATAAAATATGTAGTGACAAATGTTTTCTTGCCTTTTCTGATCACAAAGCCCGTGTTTTAGTCTCCAGCCTGCAGTAAATCACGTGAAACAATTACAAAGGTCCCTCCCAGCCAAAAGAACATTAACAAGCAGTAAAAACAAAAGCTGAGAATCCAGGACAAACTTCCATATATTTCATCAAAGGGTTTTAAAGGACATCTCTAAAGGGAATTTAAAAAAGGAATGAAACAATTGTAACTCCTGAGGGGTGAGGGAAAACACTGTTCCTTGTTCATCAGTGGCAAAAAAAAGTATCTTCAGATTCAGGGAATATTTTCCATGGTCAGGCCAGGTACAGACCACACATGTCTTGATGCCTAGCTTAATCCCTTCACCCCAGACCAGGCTTCCTTACCAGAATTAAGTCCCTGATAACGATTATTCAACCCCAAACTTGCCAGCTTATGCTAAGGCACTATTTGGGTTCCAGAGGGCTTCCTTTGGGTTGTACCAAGAGGATGTGGAGAAGATGATGCATGTCTGAGTGTCACCCTGACACTGTATTGGGACACAGCATGGGTGGAGACCTACCTGACAGAACACAGGTGTCTACCCTCCAGACCCCACAAGTTAGCAGCCCACACTCCCTGCTCAGCACGCTCCTGGGGCACAATTCCTCATATGCTGATGGCACAGATAAATCAGGCGGTTCACCCTCAGGAGTGATTCCTTCTCTTCAGGGCATAAAGTAAGCCTGAGATGTTAGCTCAGATACTGACCTCTACCTTGTAGGCATCTGGAGTTAACTGAGATGGATGCTCACTCTCAGCTGGCCCAGTCACAAAGTCCTCACAAGGATAAGCACTTTCCAAATATTTTCCATATCCTGGAGTGAAAGCAATTAGCTAGCTGCTGTTCTGGCTAACTATTATCCAGTAATTGCTATGATTATTTTGTTAGCGATCAGGAGTCCTAATCACAGAAATGGCATCCATTGTGCTTTACCAACAAAAGCTTTGGTTAGTCCCATCTTCTTCACCTAAGTGTGAAATAATCTTTTATTTTAATGTGGTCAAGTGCCAACCTTAGCTGCAGATCAGCTTCATCCCAGAAAGTCTCAAAAAGGAGTCCTAAACAGTTACAACAGTGCCTAAAGACACTCTGTGGATACTAATGGAATAACAGATTTATGCTGAAATACGAGCTAGCACAGTCACCCTTCGTTGTGGTTGGGGATTTTCCTTTTTAGAAAGATGAGGAATAAAACAGCAAATGTTGGAATTTTACCTGGTGGAAGACAGACTTCTCTATATTCTGTGCCTTAGCATAATTTGGAGGATTTTCCAGGCTGTGTTGACCACATCCCCACCGGCTGCTAGGAGGCACAACAACATCATATGGAAAATGCACAGATCATAAGCATGAAGAGCTCAGGCTCTGAAATCTTACAATGAAACACCCTTACTCAACATGAGCTGAAGCCGTAGATAAGTAGCCCTGGCAATTACTACCTAACTTCAGGTGCTTGTGTGGCTTCTTCATGAAGGGAGATCAAGAGAGACCTCAGAAAACTCTGATCTACCCTTGCAGGTGACTATTGCCCCGGCAACTACAGACCGGAGTCTGACTGCAATGCATTATACAAGGGACCTAACTACAGCAGAATCTAATTCTGCATGATTTACCTAAAGTAATGTTCCAAAGGGCAAGGATAATGCTGTAAAAATTATCCTCCTTTTGTGTTTTGTACCCCAGCATCTCTCCTCACCCTGCCCCATCTGAAACTTAAATCACACCTGCAGCGATGCTCAGACTGGAGCAGAAAACAGGGCTGACTCCAGACATGTGTGAGGACTCCACATGCTGCAGCGTGCAACTTCAGGCAGGTGTCATGTTAAATCTCTGGAGGGATTGATTGCTGTTTATCATCAGAACGAGGGGAATCTCTCAGGCTTTTAGCCTGCGCAATGGCTTTGCAGGTTAAAGCTGCACAAGATCAGCGTGACCTCATGCTGCAGTTGTTGACTTTTTTTTTTTTTTTCCTCCAAAAGAAGATTACTTGCCAAGTTGCTCAGAGTGGGGATTTCCAGCTCTTTTCTTCCCCAAGATTGTCTTAATAACTAATCATTTATTACCATTAATTGCACCTTGGCAGTCTCCGTGCCCTATTTTACCTGTAAACTTCCATGCAACTTCAACACGTTAATGAAAATGGACTCATCCGGAAAGGTGACTGAGGATTTTATGATTAAGTTAATTTTTTTAAATTAAACTAATTCTTTTGATTAAGGTAATTGGGAATTCTGAGTGGGGTAAAGGGATTTTGGGAAACCTGTTACTTCTAAAAAGATTCATGCTTGGAACATTTCTTAGATTTGGGGCTGAACCCTAGTCAAATTTACAAGGTGGAGAAAACACCCAAAGAAGATAGATATTAACCCAGATTTGAACTTTTTATCATTAATTATGAACCACATTGTAGGTTACATCTCCACATGACAGTGGTTGTCCTGATCTTGTCTCCTCTCTATGTAGAGAGAATCCTCGAGGTCTCGAGTCCAAGAAAAAGCCACAATGCTTCTCTGCACTAAGAGCAAGAGATGCAATATTATACTGAACACAGCAGCAAGTCACACAACAAACCCGAGGGCCTCCATTTCCAGTCCAATATTAATATTTGCTATTAATAAACAATCCTTGCCCCACAATGAGAAATCAGGCTGGTTAGCAAAAGACTGGAGAAATGTGCTGACTGAGAGATAGAGAGAACCTAAGCTCTTTGACTCCCATAAACCCTTCCTTATGTTTGGATATTATTAGCACCTGTTTCTAATCCATTACTTAAAGGTTTTACACTTAACAGCTGAAATTGCCAAGGGTGTTAGGTCTCACTCTGGAAAAAAAGAAAAAAAAAAGAAAAAAAAAGAATAATAAAAAAAAAAAAAAGTAGAGTACTATTGGGATTACTTTAGGCAAATCACTGAGTCCCTGTTCACAAAGGAATGTAAACCTGCACCTCATTTCGAGCAGGTGCTTAGCTTCCTCCTAGGTCATCCTCCTCTGAATAGGGCCGCATTTTGTCTAAATAGCCCTATTTTGCATACAGTGAAAGGATATCTGTCCCAGCCTCCCTGAGGTGTTACTCATCAAGAGATAATCCTGCTGCCCAGTCTGTGCAGCAGAAGAGAACCATCACAGACCTCGCTGTTTGTCCCAGCATTTACAGTTCTCAACCAAAATAATTTCCAGAACTAATAATGCTTCTTGGAGTCCCCATGTGATGATATATCAATATTGCGTAATTTTAGACAAACTGTACTTAAGGAGTGGTTTGCTCAGATGAGCCCAACTGTGGATGATTTCCTTCTGGGAGCACTGTGAAGCCTAGGCATAGTCAAGAGTATATGAAGACCTCTGGAGAGTCTAGAAACTTAGAAAATCCAGCTGCAGGCAGATCTCTGTGCTAGCTACAGCAGATCCCAGCAGATCTCTCTTTCCCATTTATACAAAATGTATTTCTTTGCCAAATCTCCCATACTTCCTCACCAAACTCACATTCTACTTCAATGTGGCAGGGTCGCTTGAAAAACCTTTTCATTCTTTCTTGTGTTTTACAAAGACAGAAACACCTGAAAAGCAAACAAACTAGGAAGGGCAATTCTGTCCTGAAATACAGCTATATAACTGCACAAAGCCATCAGGGTCTGCAAGAGTGCAAATGAAGTCACTCAGTTGCTCTCTGCTGACTTTCATAAAATGCATCTGGATTTGCAGTGCTGGGGGTGATGGAGGAATCTAGCTTTGGGCATCAGAAGGCATCATCGTGTTATTAGCTCAGGCTGGAGCCAGAACAAATTAAATTGTTAAAAGGGCACAGAGAGACTCAAGCACGTCGGATGAAGTTTATTACAAAGGTGTTGCTGCCTGTAAGGTGGGAACCAGAGAGCAGCGGTCTGCATCCATCCAGGTGGCCTTTCTCAGCCAGGCCACAGGCAATGGCCAACAGCACAAAAATAGACCAGCAAGGTGGATAGCAGAGAGGCCAAAACCACAGGCCTGAGAACACCGATCACCCTGGAGGCATTCAGCGCACAGGACAGTGAGATTACCTTGCTCTGGTCCGTTACAGAGATAAGAGGTGTCTGTGGGATGCTCAAGCGTCTCCCCCAGCTCTCACCTTCTGCCTGGGCCCCTCTCAAAGAGCATCCCAAAGGGGCAGTGACCACAGTGGGAGGTATGAGCAGGACCCTCCATCACCAATAGCATGTCTGGGTGAGCCAAAAGGAGAGCTGGAGCTCTGCCAGCCTTTGCTGTGCTGATCTTATCTCGGCTGGAGCGCAGCCTCTGACATATCTTTGCAGGTTCATCTCCAGCGCTGCGACACCGCCATACAGAGCCTGCCAGCAGATGCACGGGGTGATAGCGCTGCCTCGCTCCAACACCCCTGCCCTTACCACGCTCTCTGTGTGGTGGGCTCTGAGATTAGGATCTCAGGTCGCCGTTGCGAGGTAGCTGAAGTACAACAAGCCTTGTTGCTGAAGTAAAGCCCTCCGGCCTTATGGCAGTTATACCTGCAGTGGGTGAGTGTAAGGGTTTTCAGGACCTTTTTTTTTTTCACCCTCCAAAGTGCTGCTGTCTCTTGTGCTGGGACAGGCTGCATGACAGAGCGATGGGTGCGATGCAGAACACAAGGGCAAGAGATGATAGCCCTTCCCTGCTAATCTCCTTGTACCCAAAATCTGTATAACAGAGAACTGCCTTATATGCTAAGGCATTAATGTATTAGCACTAAGAGCATTAGGGGCTCAAGTAGTACTGTACCCTCCACGCCCCCACCCACCACGTGACAGCATTTTAAAGAGCTCCATCCTTGCCTGGTCCTTGTGCCTTCCTGCAATTTTTTGTCATCTTCTGCTGCTGTGCTAAAATGCAACTATGCATCAGCAACAGGCTTGATGTTCCTTTTCTCCCTAGATGATGCAAACTCCTAGCAGGAATCAGCTGCTTCACAAGCAGTTTTGACTGGTTTTTATTGTCATACCATAATATTTCTACTTTGAGAACTTGCCCTCAGTCCAGAGGTATTTTCTGCAAAGCAGAGCTTTTTATGATTAGCTTGTTTTCACAATCTCAACTGCATAAGCCTGAATTCATGCAACCAAGCTTTAGGAATTTGTGTAGTTGAGATGAGCATTCCCTAACGAAGGTTTAGCTCTTTGCTGGAAAGAATTCAGGCCGTGCAGAGGAGGTAGAGGTGGGGCACATCCGATGTGGAAAGCTCCTGTATTCTGAGGAACAATGCATCTTTCTCTAAACCTGAACCAGAGGATTTGGCCCCAGTTGTATCCACCCATGGGGAGACCTCTCCCTGTCATTCCAGGAGCTCCTTTTTATGTTGTGCATTTTGAACTCCAAAAAGCAGTGATAGAGTTGATAGAGCTGAGCAGGACACCAACATCTCTGGTGCTCTCCTGGGACATGAACTTCTACTTCAGTAGCCATGGTTAACCAGGGAACACAGGACATGAACCAGGCAACCTTTGGATAAATGTACCTTCTGGAGGAGTTCTGTGTCCTCTGGGGTGTACACACAAATGAGCAGAGGAACAGCTCTTTGGATATATGTGTGGACTGAAAAGGCAGAGGCAAGGAATGGTGAATAATCTCATATTTCAGACAAAACAACCACTGATTATTCAGTTTAGAGAGAAGGGGTAACGATAACCATGATATTCTCACTCCAACATTTTCATGTATCGGTTTTGGAGATATTATGTGGATATAAACATCTCTACTAGGAAACTAAACGGTGCTTGTAGTCATTCTGTGGTCCGACAGGAGGAGAATAATAACCAGGCCTGCCCCCACCCTAGGACTTCCCTCTCAGGAAAACCTTTGGAGGGGAGATTTGTTCATAGCTCTGGGGCTTGGGGCATGCAGGTGAAGTGACCTGGATTTCTCCAGGCTTTGCAGAAAAGGGAAATGGCTTTGAACACCCCAGCGCTACAGCAGCATAGGAGGCATCGTGTGTCCTTTCAGGACTGAAAATCCACCCCTCAGCTGCTTTGTGGAGGCCCTGCAGTTCCCAGACCCCTCTTCTTTTTCTCCCTCTCATTTTTCTTTCAGTTTTCAGGGACAAGTTTAGTTGCTCTTTCTTTTCCCCTGGAAGAACCGCTAGTGGGAGTCAGTAGTTTTCTAAGAGCCAGATCTTGGCTTTGGCTTCACAAACCCTCCTGCAGAGCCCAAAGCCCCCTCAAGATAGAGGAGGAGCTCCTCAACGAGAAGATGAAGAGCAATGGAGCGCTGAGCTCCTTGCCTCTTGTGTCTCTCTAGGGTGGGAGGAAGCTGAGAGGAGACCAGCACCCTGAGATCAGCGGAAGAATAACCCAAAAGTGCACTTTAAATGCACAATATTCATCTGAGTATCCAGTGCTTTACTACACTTACAGAATGGTGCCTAGTGGGCCAGATCCAGCCTGTGGGATGGCCTTCGATCAGGCCCTCTTTGGATGAGGAAATATGGGGTTCCTTTAGGCCACCACATAAAAGCCAATGTCCCAGCAGATGCACAGGCCCACACTGATCCCATCACAGCTCCCATTCCTGGTGTCCCTGCAGCAGCACCATCAGACCTCTGCAGCCTGGTCATCCCCAGGCTCATCCCACATACATTCCAGACTTTCCCAAGGTGTCTAAGTAAGGAATGATGCAATCTTTAGGCTTTCTTTGCCAATGGAAAGAAAAAGATGCCTCTAGAAAGGATTTACATAAAGAGTTATGCGATGGTTTGCACAAAATCCAGGCCATGGCAGGTGGATGTTGTTTCAGGGAGGGAATACAAATTGCATTGTGTGTAAGTTGAGGCAGAAAAGTCCATGGTGGTCTGAGATTTGCCCCAGGCTGGGAAGAAGCCAGGAGGGAAGGGTTTGTTAAAGCTGTGGTTACTGGGGACACCAGGAGCAGTCACGCTCTGCTTTGCTCTGGGCGAAATGTCTGGGAGCGCAGCCCGGCAGAACAAGTCTGGTAGGGTTGCTGGCATATTCATACCGGTGTGATGGGTATGAAATCATGCCCTCACCCTACCTCCCAGTGAGCTGCTGAAGAGCTTCCCTGTTTTGTAATAAGGATGACAACATCCATCTTTCCCCTGCCAAGTGGGGATGTGAGCGAGGCAGGTAAACACCCCTGAGGCCAGCAGGCAAGAGGGGGGTCCTGCCCACAGCTCCCGATGCTGGGCAAAACGGGGCTCACCCTACGTGTGCCTGTGGTTTGCCGCAGCCAGGAGCTCTGCTCGATGCACACATACTTGCAATACTGAGGACTGTGAGAATCTGCAGCTTTGCAAAACTTGCTCAAGGGACTGCTGTTGAGCTTGGACAATGAGTCTCTGTGCTCCGGTCTCAAGTTCTGTCCAGACATTTCCATTGTGCTAGTTTTGTCCTCCCCTTTTTCCAAACATACAACAGCAGAAAAGTCAAATCAAAACCTGAGGCTTCAGTCCCTTGCAAGGCAACAAAAGACATGACTACTGGTTTTACTTATATCTCACATCAGTTTAGATTTATGCACATTCTTGGGCATCACATGTAGATACAAATTTTCCATTACAGAAGTATAAACATAATGTAATGGCATTAAAGAGTTACTATGGGTTTATGCTGTTGGAATTAATCCAATATTCAACCCCTAACTTGATGTTGAACATTATAACCACATTGGATACAATATTCTGGCCAAGAGTGAGAAATTGGCTTTGCCAAAGGGAGTTTTGCAGATACTTGGCAATGTCACCGCTGCAAATCCCTGTGTAGGTGGATTTGTCCCAGGTACAAGGAGAATCTTTTCATTTCTCCTCTTCCAAAATCACCATCTCAATATGTCAGCTCTCTATCCCTACTGCTGTAGGTAAGTCACCATCTTGTCCAGCTCTAACTTAACTGAGGTGGCCCAATCTGCTTTTTAATGAGAGATATGAAAATTCTTATTTATCTACTTGCTTCCACTAGTGGAGAAAAAATGAATGAATTTACCCTAAAGTGAGTCTGAGTGTGCATATGGATGACCAGACCACTTGGACCACACACCATCCTCCCAAACGACTCCCAGGCATGGTTCAGGAGTTAGCACAAGACCACCCTGGTTTTGCAGGCTGCATGAACATGGCCAAAATACATCGGGGGACCACAGGCCAGAGAACGGACCAGGCATTGTTTGATTTACAGGTATTGTAGTACCTTTTTGTATGTTGCCTCTGGTGGTTGTGGCTTTGTTGGGTATGAATATATTGGTATCCTGAGGGTTTTATTCTGTGAGAGCCTCAGTTTGCGTTGTTTTAGAGGTTTTGCAGAGGGCAAAACCACTTTGGTCCTTTGAAGTATCTACATTGTTAGGACCACTTATAAACACCATCAGGCAGTTTATTTCTCACCCCCGCTTGCTGCCAAGAAATAAATTAGACTTAATACTTCCCTTGTTTGCTTTTGAGATAACAGAGTCGCTTCACACCACTGGGTGTGTCCCGTGTGTACTCAGCACAGCGCTGAGCAGTGATGGGCAGTCACCTCTGACTGCAGAGCTTGGTGTGAACTTCCTCAAAGCTACCTTTATATCCAGCGTTGGGAAAAAAAACCTGCAGCTGGGGCTTGTCCCAGGCTCTTCACAAAATCCCTGAGCAATGTAGTTCAGAAGGGAGCTTGGGAGGTCTCTGGTCCACTCTCCCCCTCAAAGTAGGGTGAGGTTGAAGTTAGATCCAGCTTCAAAGTTTTAACATAACACTGAGGGTCATATTCAGCTATGTTTTAAGCACCTCTGGGCACCTCTTCCAATTCTTGACCATTTTGATTGAGGATTTTTTTTCTCCCTAATGGCTAACTGGGATTTCTGCTCTTACAGTCAAAGTCCATTGTGTCTTTTCATTTCACTGTGGACATCCAAGGAGAACCTGGATTTATCTTCTCTGTCCCCTCCCATTAGGTGGTTTAAGACAGCAGTAAAATTCCTCCTTAGACATCTCTCCTTAGGGCCGAAGACACCCATTTCCCTCAGCCTCTCCTTGTAAACCCTGTGCATTAGCCTCCTAACCATCTCAGTCATTTTCTGCCCTGTTCTCTCCAGCTTGTCAGTCTTGTTATTTTGGAAAAACCCCAAACCAGGTACTAAATTCTGTATGCACCTTACCAAAAACTTCCATACAAAGGAGAATAGGTCTTCTGTATTACACTCCAAAAGGTGTAATAAGGCTTATTCTCCTCTTAGGCTATTTTACCATCCATCTCCTAGGCATTTGGAAATATTTCCAACACACATGAGGCAGGAATCAGACCTAAGCTAAGCTAGGAGAAAGGCGAGGATGTTAGAGCCTTTTCCCTTTCATGCCCCCTTTGAGAATGAGAAGGATGAAGTTAGTGCTGAGGGAAACCAGCAGCAAAACCACACAGATAGTTCAGCAAGAGATATGCACCTAGCAGCTGATTGAAAGGCCAGTTACATGCCTATCTCCTGCACCGGCTGGAAAGAGAGCAGGGAATGGCACTATCTCAGAGCACCATGTTTTGTAGGATATGCTGGTTGGCTTCCCATCCCGCTCATCTTTTGGAGGTGGTCCATGTCCACTGCATGGGCAAAGAGAGATAACCGGGATTTGTGTTGGTGATGCAATAAACCTGCGTGTCCGTTGGGGTTTTTGGGGTACCTGTGAAATAAAATGAAGATGTCACCGATGCACAACTCATCCCTGAGCCGGTGCCTGTGCCTGAATCATGCTTGGACACCCCACACCTCTCCAGGCCCCTAGATCGATATTGAAGGTGCAGAGCAAGGCTGAAGAGGATGGAGTAATCTGCCCTGGATTAGACCCTGCACGGGGAAGCCAGAGATACTAGGTATTTTGGCACTTAGAGAGATGTTTACTCTTAAGATAATGAGCAGCCTGTTCACACAAATTAGGGTGGGTCACGTTTGCATAATGTTGATTTCAGAGGTGAATTAATCTCACAGACAACTTGTTTCTACTGCAGACTATCCATTCAGCATATTCAATACAGGATCAGATCTCAGCCTGATGAAATTGCTGCAGGGTGGATTTTGAGGGGAAGGAAGGAGGAAAGGGGAAGCACAACCAGAAAAGTAGCTGAACTTTACTGTATAATTGCTGTTGGATTGCTAGGTTTAGGCTGTATTTACCCAAGGTTTTATAATTTGCTTCTTGCTGGCCCTTTTGACTAGAGGATGAGCTTAATTATAATTAATTCATTATTTTGTAAGAAGTAATTACTTTAGTCATGGAACCAACATCCCCTCAGTCCTTGTGTGCTTCTTGCCCCCCAGACCTCACAATCTCACTGCCTTACAAAAATACATCCATTCTTTACTTTCCCAACTGTACATGGAATCAGAGCACCAATTTTCATCCACTCCCTTTGAAATAAAAATCTGTTCAGGACAACCATTGCTCTTTAAAAAATAGATTAAATGTTAATTAAACATCACTAAGAAGTTAAATTTCTCTTTGCAGTCAGGGGTGTTGGGAAGGGCCATGGGGCATTCTGACAGAGTTGCAGGCTTTCTCAGCTTTCAAAGGGGAGGGATCTATGCTGCTTCATTCATAATCAGCCCACTAAATAATGCATGGGATGCTAATGATGGACTGAAGTCGTGAGAAGGAGCCAGAGTGTACCTCCACAACTCATTTTTTTGGAGGGAAGAAGTGCAGAGAGGAATTAAAATAAATCTCATTTCAGTTTAAGTCAGGGTGAAAAACAAAGCTTTGACTAATATTTGGAGGCATATTTTCATGGATATTTCAGAAGCTCCCTTCTGGGCTCTCGCTCCATTATTACATTTTTCCCCTGTCCTGAGACTGCCCGTGCTCTCACACAGCCCACACAAACCCAGAGACCAAGGAAGGAGGAAACCAGAGATGTGGGCTGTTGAGACAGAGAGAGGAAGCTACGGGAGACTGGGGACAGTGAAACACTGGGAGATGTAGGGATTTGAAAATAACTTGTTCTCATATTACCCCTACAAGCCTAGAAAATATCCCTGATGAGAAGGTTTTTTGTTTTGTTGTGTTTTGTTTTGCTTTGTTTTGAACAGAAACCCTGAAGTTTATAACTGTAACCACAGCGTGTGGCTTTGGTTATATTGTAATTTTAAACCAGCCTAAATTACTCAGTATTCAGAAAGCAGGAAGGCTCTTCCTGCCTTGCCCCATTGCATGGCACCTTCAGCTTGAGGAGCTGGAGAGGTGAAGCCATCTAAAGCACACAAAGATGTAAGCTTCTCAGCATCTAATGTCTGTGAAGAAAAAAAAAAGAAGAAGAAGAAGAGGAAAAAGAAAAAGAAAAAGA
>NC_048895.1:115609787-115712597 GCF_011077185.1 Oxyura jamaicensis | reverse complement strand
AAGAAAAAGAAAAAGAAAAAGAAAAAGAAAAAGAAAAAGAAAAAGAAGAAAAAGGCAAGGGTCTGAGTGGAAGAAACACAGCTTTTGGTTCATTCCCTGACTTTTTTTTTTCACTCCTTTCCTATATTTCAGCAAAGAAAAGGCTGGATTATATGTTTCTGGGTTGAAGCTCATTTTATGTGAGTGCTTGAAGGAATTCATGGAGGTGTGGAATCAGGAGCTCTGCTTCTTGCCTTACTCTAACCTTGGGAGCAGCAAGTGGAGGTGGTAGTGAAACGATGGGTGGTTGGTAGTGCACAGAGGAGGGGTTCTCACGTCTCTGTTGCATTTGGCCACAATATTAAGCAAGAGGGAGACAAAAAAAAAAAAAAGGAACAATGGGCTCAGATGTGGTCCACAATTGAAATGTTTTAGTGGAGAGGTGCAAGAGAGATTGAGGAGAACTTGGAGAGTAAGAGAGAAAAGGGTGCGTGTGACTGCCAGCCAGAGAGACTTACTAAAACTTGCTTTTGAAATATGGGTGTTCTCCTCACCATTAAATGGTAACCATAATAGCCGTAATCCTTGACTTTTTTTCTTTTTTTTGGTCTCAATAAGTAAAGGCATGGCCAGATGGTGCCCAATGGCCAGAAGGGGAGACAGATGGTGCTGTTGCAGTTTCATTTTATAGCACAGATGTAGCCAGAGATGTGTTCCAGCCTAGGACACAGCCCACAGAGAAGTGTCCATGGTCCCACTGGCCCACTGCCGAAATGAGAGGATTGGCCCTGGTTACCACCACCCAGCTCTGCCTCTCCCCTGGGAACTTTATTCCTGCTTTTTAAAATATGATTAAGAATTGCTGTTTCCTGTCTATCCTCCAACGTGGTTCCAGCTTGTTTCTCCAAGGTTTCCTGCAATTTCCCACTTACCCCAAGAATTCTCCCTCCTGTTACCCTGCATGGGGCACGTTTCCCAGCCACCTTCTTCCATACCATGCTACAGCTGTTCCTGAACTACAAACTACAAGTAGATTTAAACACCACAGGGATCAGCTTCTCTCTCCTTTTTTTCGTAACTAA
Organism: Oxyura jamaicensis; assembly: GCF_011077185.1. Lineage (NCBI taxonomy): Eukaryota > Metazoa > Chordata > Aves > Anseriformes > Anatidae > Oxyura > Oxyura jamaicensis. The sequence continues at coordinate 115,711,536 of NC_048895.1, read as the reverse complement.
GCAATTTCACTAGCTTTCATCCATTCTGGGTTTACACCACTACATCAGGATCAGCTTCTGGACGGACCAAAGGCACAGAAGATACCAGCTCCTCATCAGGTTTGCAAAAGGTTGCATTAGAAGTGCATTAAATGCATTAATGCAATTTCTTTTTGCCCTAGTGAGAGGAACAGGTGTCACAGAGCAGAATTTGGACCTTAGGACACCCATGGGCTGTGCTCTGCTCCTTCTCAGCTCCTTTTTGCAGTGTAGAAGGGTTCCGGTTCCTTGCACTCTACCAGCAAGTTGTGTGACCAAGCCCACGTTGTCTAATCACTAATTTCAGCAGCTGCAGGGAGCTCAGGGCTTTCAGCATCATCTTGAGATCTCTTTCCGCTACAGCTGTCCTTTGCATTCAGCACTGGGATGCTGCGAGTCTGTAGGGCTACAAATAATGTTCCCGTGCAGCTGAACGTTGGTGTCCCCTCTGCCTGTTTCTCTCCTGCAGGTCTCGGGGCGGAAATCGCAGCACCTCATTCCATTTTGTGTGACGCCGCTGTAAATCGAGGGGACCTCCTGGTGCTTCGGTGGAGCTACCTCACATTGACGTGGGTGTGATGAGGTGCTAAGGGGGTGCAAGAAAAGGGTGGAGTAAGGTACAGCTGGTGGGCTAGAGCTTGCGGTGAAGCACATGAGAAGTGGTTGTACTGAACCTTAGGGGCTAACACTCAATGAAAGCAACATGTGGTCGGAACGAGGCCATATCCTAATATTAATATGTTAACTCAGAATCTCAGCCTCCTGGATCCCCTGTTTGTAAGGTGCTTGGGGTGCAGGACTTTTTTCTTTGTTTTGCCTTTGTGCAGAAGCTGGCATTGAATATTGCTGGGCCCTGGCTGAAGTCCTCTGGCAATTCAGTGGTGATAAGTTGACACACACAGGCAGTAAAACACCAGTGGTGACTTGGGGAATCTGGGTCCTGTTGTCTACCCTGCTCTGGGCTTTTCTCATGAGGCAGGGATTTATTTAAAGAAGCTTAAGCACACAAAAAGGAACCAGCTAAAGCCATCCTCACCACTCACTGCCCCTTGTGGAGAAGACATTGAAGAATGGGGGATGAATGAAGGGTGCTCTGACAAAGGACAAGTTGTCTTATTTTAAAATAGAGGTCTAACATTTCCTGATCACCTCTGAAGGGGCTCAGCCCTCCCCTTTGACTAAAGGAAACTTAAGAAAATTAGCTCAGTAGTGGATTTTTATGCCGTGCCCCTATCAGCAAATTAGAGAGTCCCAAAGCACCAGTGCTGGAACATCACTATCCACTCTGTTAAATACTTCATGTAGACCATGGCATGTTTTTTGCTTGGCCAACCAGCACGGACCCAGGCAATTCCTGTGCATAATTTGGGAGTTAACACTGACTGGGGACATTCCCAAAAGGCAATATATGTGTATCACTCTGATATTGAGATTAATATTATAGTTATGGACAGATTGTGGCAGTTTGGCCAGGGAAAGGGCCTGCTAGCATTTAGAAAACTAATGGAGACATAATCCCAGGTGCCTAAATTTAGGTAGGATAAATAGCACCCTACTTTTTTTTTCTGTGATCCTATGGTTGATGCTCAGACTTCTCTTACCAGTTCCACCAAATGGGCATTCCCCAGTGATGCAAAGAGGGCTGTGCATAAATTAGAAGGTAGTGGTGGTGTCTGTGGCCTCCGGTTCCCCATATTACCAATACTGATGATAATAAAGAGCGGTGGTTAATTGTTTCTGTTCTTGACCCAAGCATGGTGCCTGGTTCAGTGCTAAATGCTGCAGCCCTGGGCTGTACAAGGCTGTATTGTACTGGGTTGTATTGCACTGTCCACCTTGAACAAAGGCTGACCTAAGCCTCTCTGACACTTGCATGTCACTGTGATGTTGATAACACACATTTATGGTCTCCTCCTCGTTGCTGAGAAATGTGTGTAAAGCTGCACCTTATTTGTTGCACGGGTTCCCCTGTAACATTGCACAATGATGTAGCCTCCACTTCTGTGTATGAACTGATATTTGTGAAAGGTTGGTGGGGTAGTCAGCCACTTTGCACGGCGATAATCCATTCCCATTCATCCTACAGGATCCTGAAGGATTTGCATGCCCAGATCGGCTGAGGTGTACATAGCTAACTCTTGGTCTCATTCCCCTAGCACCTTTCCTGTGATGTGATTCGTTCGTGGACATCAAGCTTGAAGAAAGTCTAGGAGATGTGCCTCCGGGTGAGACGAGTGGCATCAGGGTCCTACATCCCCCTGTAATTAAAATCATTCAGACATTTCCCACCAAAGAGCATCAAGGGAATGGTCTGCTTAATCACCATATCAGTTTATGGAAATCTTTTCTCAGTTCCCCACTGGGCTTAGCTGTGCTTTTGCCATGTCTTGCTGTGGATCTTCCTTACTAGCCTAACATTTTCGTGCCAATAACTTCATCTCCCAGGGCTCAGCCTATTACTACAGACATTTCTCCCAAAAGACACCACTCCCCAAGTCATTTGTGTCACCCTGGGGGAAACTAACAGCAGCATGTGTTCGCCAGCTCTTTAGGATTTTGCAGAAAATAACCGATGCTAAATAATTAAGCTTCCAGTTCTCTCAAGGGAGGAATTGTCATTTATGTTCTGCAGACAGGCCAGCTCAGTAAGGATAAGGGGCTTGGAAAAGGCTATGTAATGGTTTGGTGGCAAAAGCAAGACTGTAATTATTGAGTCCTAACTCACTCCTTTAATTAATTAACATCTGCCATTAACATAAATCAGACTTCAGGGGTAGGAAACAAATCCCATTTCCCATCAGCCTCCAAACTTACGTAACACTCACACCCGATTTTTAGAAATAATCTCTAATTTTGTAGGTGATATTCCATGGTTATCTGAAAGATACAGGCAAAATCAGCAATAAACAATTGAACAGTTGTTCTTTCAGTTTAGATTTTCATAACTTTTTCTTTGTCAAAAAGGTACCTTTCTGAAAAGAAAGTATTATCTCATGAAATCTTATTTGTGTGGAAAACATCTATGCTACAGTTTTGTTTTGTTTAATTGAAAATAGTAATCTGTTTAGTAATAGTAATCTATCAATCTTGCATTCTTATTGAAAAATCTCATACTTTTAGGCAATAAAAAAAAATGCACCTGATTATAGTTAATGTTAAAGCAGAGAGCTCTCTGTTTTCAGCCTATTTTTAAAATGTGGAATTAAAACGCTTAAATACAGTGAAGCAAAAGACATCTTTCAACTCTGAATATTGCAAAATGATAGTAAGGTGGAAATTTGTGAATTTCCTTACAAAGCTGGTTGTTGTTGCCTCCAGTTACCACCTTCCAGACTGGAAAGGGATTGTGTGAGGGAAACCCAATCTCAGCCCACCTCTGGTGCTGCGATAACATGTTTTGAATCACGGTTGGGCTTTACGGTTAGGAATATTATTATTTTTTAATTTCCTCTCACCACACCTCTCAAATATTTCCCATTCAGATAACATGTGGTAGGAACACTCTCCAATATTAGAAGATGATCCCACCAGAAACATTGGGTGGGGTATGATCATTTGATTTCAATCAGTTTGTGAGATAGCTGTCCCAGCAACATCTTTGTGTCCGTTGCCTTTAATAGAGTCTTCTTCCTAGGCCAATGACTGTCCACTTTTCAGACAGTAGAGATGAGGTGCAGCTCACCTACCTTTAGGTGTCTCCATTGAGACCAAATGCCATTCCCAAGCTTGGGGAGACAAATAACATACCTGATCTTTCCTTCCTCCCTCTCAAGAAGCCGCAATCCTTTAATCCTGTAGCACCTTTCAGTGCAGAAAGCATTCCCAGTTTACAGGCTGAGAAGCAACGATAAGAGAGATGCTATGATTTGCCCAGAATTCCGCATCACACAGATGTTGTGCTCAAAGGAGCTCACCTCAAAGCTCGTCCTGCAGACCAGGCACTGCTAACGAGGACATCTGTGTGTGTGCTGTGTCCATATCCTCAGAGGGAAGAAGTATTATAAGTGTCTGAATTGGATGAATATCACTGAAATTATCTGAGCTTCAGCCCTCTGGGGCTTCCTCCATACCCTCAGATGGGATTGAAACTGGTCAAAAGACTTTCATGTAATGGAGTAGGGAGCAATAGACTTGGGTAAACAGTGTGAATGCAAAAGTCATATTTCCATGATATTTATTGTTTTATCTCTTTTTAAAGGCTAAGAGTGTTTATGAATCCAGAAAAGTTAAGAGTTGGACATTTTATATTTCCTTTATGTTCTCTTTAAACTACTAAAACTAAATAGGCCTCCAAACTGATAGAAACTGATTATTAGTATGAAACCTAACCAAGAAAATCTTCACTGCAGCTAACAAAAAGAAATAAGTATCGTGCATGAAAAAACGAAATTTGATTTTCTATTTTCTATGAATGGTGTGTGGGAGCATGGGTATTGCTATGAAAAATACTATTTTTTGAAATATATGCATAGCTTCTTTAAACAAAAACAAACAATTTCACACTGGCAGATTAGTCATCACTTTTTCTTTTCCTTTATGTATGCAGGTCATTAAAGAGAAAAGTGAAAAAGTTGCGTAAATTGCCTTTTTTTTTAAAAAAAAAAAATTGTTTAGGAGAAAATAAGCTAAACCTAGGATTTTCTTCAAGTTCCTTCTATGTTTTTCCTCAGAAGGATGTTTTCTGCAAGGAAATCATCAATGGAAAATGTTTGACCAGCTGTACTCTTATCTTTAGATCTGGAAACACATGCAATACATGGAAATCCCCACCTCACTTGAAGTTTCAAGGGGGTGACTGGATTTTGTGCTCATACTTCTTTCAATATGAGTAAGTGTTTCAGCATTTGCTTTTGTTTGCTATCCATCCACTCCAGTCCAAAGAAAAATATATGAGAATTTCCCCCTTTTCCATTACAGCGCATGATCACTGTGCAGGGATCTGTGATGCCTGCGCCTGTTGGTTTTTTTTTTTTTTTTGCAGTCCCCTGAACAAGGCCCCCCTCTTGGCTCCCTCTTTCATCTTCAGGGAATTTTAATCTGGAAATTAGCTTCCAGCTTGCAGGAAATAGCAGAGACCTTCTGGATATATCTCGATATGGAATGGCCACCAGATCTCAGTCGTTTGCACTGTTGTTAACACAGCCCTCGGCTTGGCTTTGGCCTGAGCCCACTGGCACGGACCCAAATGGTCCCCAGCCTTGGGCCAGGAGTTAGCATGAGCCAAGAGCCATTCCTGGTAGGTTGTTTAGATGCAACCACTTCGCTATGGAGAGATTTTAGCTCTAGGAACTTGATAAATCAGGCCACTTGGCCACCAAGGCTGAGCATGGGCCTTGGTCCTGGTTAGTCTGCCTGTAAACAATTAGTTTGTTCATCACAGAGTGGTTTACGTTCCCCGAGATTAAAAACAAGTGCGTCTTTGTACTGGAGAGGAAAGTATCAGAAAGGCATTGTCCTTTGGGTGAATGTTGTCCCATCGAAATGCTTGCCCAACTGCTTTACTTGTCTAAATCCTCTAGGGAGAGGTAACTAGGTTATGCCGGAGGGTCCTTGAACAAGACCTGGTTTAACAGTTCCATGGAAACAGCAGCCTCCCATCCTCTCTCCAGCTCAGGTAGGAATTGCAGGAAATAAAATAATAATAATAAAGGAAAGGAGGAGGTTAAGTTACTTTTTCCAACTGAACATCAGCTCAGCCCATCAAGGTCCTGAGTAACCTGCTATAGCTGGCCCTGTTTTGAGCAGGGGAAGTACCAAAATAGTGTGTGTTGATAGCTGCAGGACTCTTACAGGCTCGTTTAGGTTTGCATTGTGCACCTTTGGGGACATAGCTAAAGTCCCTAAATTGGTATTTTTGCTGATTAGTCTCCCTCAGGAGTCCCTGAAAAGCTGGCCACTTCTGGAGAACTATTAAAATCTCAAAGCAGGAAGACCACCGTGGGAAGAGCCTCTTCACTGGGCTCAGGACCTCTGGAGCCATTATAATCTCTTTCCAGGTCTAATAATCTCCCAGGTCATCCAGGTCTTCTGGGATGAAATCTCAGCCTGCGAGCCAAAGCCGAGGCTGCTCAAACTGAGCATCTTGTGCAATCACTTACTCAACACACGCACTTCCAATTGCTCCACCTCCACCCGGTCTGGCTGTGCCATGGAAGAGCGGTGGCAGCAGAGCCACACCAGGCCTGGGGGTCTCTGTCCCATATCTGCTCCCCCTGGGAGGTGGCATAGATATTGAGGTTGAAAAGCACCATCAGCACATTGCTGCCCTGCTGGACACTGACACCTGAAAATGCACCAACTTGCTGCTTCTGCAGAAGATAGGGTGGAGAAGAACAACATCGGTAAAGTTTACAAAACATTGGAAAATCCAGGAAAGGAATTAAATAAAGAATTAAACCCCTGTGTACTCAGAGGATGGAGATGACTCTATTCCTCTAGCCACCATTTCACTGTCTGACCCTTCTACCTTGTCATTTTTCACCTATGAAACTGAGGTGGAGGATGAAATATAGCTGTTGATATACAATGAGACTTTCTGATGTACAGAAATCTTTTTTTCCATACAAAGCTATGGAGAATTTCCTCAATGTCTTTTTTTTTTTTTTTAATGTTTTTTTCACCAAGTTTTGACAGTGGAAATTAGTCTAAGGGTGGCTCTTCCAGTTCTTGATTAGTCTACCTCCTGCCTGTGTCCCATGAAGGGTCAGCTGTGCAAAATCCAGTTGTTCTTCCAGGAGAACAGTGCTCTCAGTAGGAGTGGATGTAGAAATCTGTAAGATCTGGCTTTTCTTCATACAGTCTGGACTCGATTCCCACTACAGGTTTCATTTCATACCACAGCCATGAAGTGTTGATAACACTTTGGAAAAAAAAAATCACATGCATAAATAAATAAATAAGTAAAAGAACACCCCCAAAAACAGACTTACACACACATACAGATGCTACAGACCTGCTTTGGCTTGCATTACAGGTTCTCAGCCCAGGAGCAAATCACTTGGGAAATTTAATTAAACTTTAATGAGGCACTTTGATTGTTGGGCCGTACGCCTAGTGAAATTAATGTACAATGAAGGGGAGTCTCGTCATGCTGCTGGCAATAGCTGGCAAGTTCAGGTAGAGCAGAGCATGTCATTCTAAATCACCTTTTGAACTCGGGAGAGCAGCAGGGAAGAACAACCAGGAAGCTCTGGTGGGTCATTTAGCTACAGAAGATCCTTTGCATATCAGTCCCATGCATTGAAGGAGCTCCCTCAGGGTGGCCTTCAGGGCTTTTGGGGAGGTTGGGGAAGGGAGGGCAGGCAGTGGTGGTGCTCTGGTGGTGGTGCTCTGGGTTGTGGGCTTCCTTCTCTTCCTTCCGTTTAGCAGGCAGCAGGCTGAGTCAGAGGGAGCTCTGACTTGGGGGATCCTGGGGGAGATGGGTGGTAAGCAGGCACCTCCATGGGTTCTCCACATGCTACTTCAATTCACAGCTACCCACCAGCCAGAGAAAGGCACTTTTTAGTTGCTAGTGGAGCTGTAGCTCCTGTTTCGAGTGAAGGGCCTATTCAAGCTCTGCCAGACACTGGGGGAAGGTTGGTTTGTAATGTAGTGCTTGAAGAGGGACATTTGATCTCATGAGAACTTTGCAGCCAGGCCCCACTTCCTTCTGCCTCAAAGCTAGGCCTCCATCTTCGAAAAGATCTATTATAGATCCTCTCCTGCCCCATATGGGATCACCAGATATTTCTTTTTTGGGCCCCTCGCTACACGAAGGACATGGAGGTGCTCGAGCGAGTCCAGAGAAGGGCTACGAAGCTGGTGAGGGGCCTGGAGAACAAGGCTTACAAGGAGCAGCTGAGGGAGCTGGGACTGTTCAGCCTGGAGAAGAGGAGGCTCAGGGGTGACCTTATTGCACTCTACAGGTACCTGAAGGGAGGCTGTAGCGAGGTGGGGGTTGGTCTGTTCTCCCACGTGCCTGGTGACAGGACGAGGGGGAATGGGCTAAAGTTGCGCCAGGGGAGGTTTAGGTTGGATATCAGGAAGAACTTCTTTACTGAACGGGTTGTTAGTCACTGGAATAGGCTGCCCAGGGAAGTGGTTGAGTCACCATCCCTGGAGGTCTTTAAAAGACGTTTAGATGTAGAGCTTAGGGATATGGTTTAGTGGAGGACTTGTTAGTGTTAGGTCAGAGGTTGGACTCGGTGATCTTGGAGGTCTCTTCCAACCTAGACTATTCTGTGATTCTGTGATTCTGTGATTCTTCTGACCAACGATTCTGTGATCACCCAACCTTGGCTTACGGGGTCTTGAAGGGTCTGGGACACTGTGTGCTCACAATTATTACACAAGACTCTTTGTGGAAAGAATCCCTTTTTGAAAGTGATAGCCCTCTGCAGGCATCCAGAAGGGTGGGTCCCACGTGCTGTGAGAGAAAAGAGTTGCAAGTTTTACAGAGGCAAATCACAGGATAGTGCAAGTTGGGAGTTACAACTTCTAATCTCCACGTTTCGTGCCCCCTGCTCACAGCAAGGCCAATTAGAGCAAGTTACTCAGGACCTTGATGAACTGAGCTTTGAATATCTCCAGGGACAGGAGATACCTTGGCTGCTCTGGGACCTTGTCCCCAGGGTTAATTACTTTCAGAATTTCTCTTGCTGCAACTTGTTTCCCTTATATTTTGTTCATTTTCTGACAATGTCTCACAGCCTCTCATTAGGTAGCTGGAAGCAGCAGTAAGATCTTCCCTGAGCCTTGTCTTCAGCCTGAGCAAACCCAGCTCTCAGCCTCTCTCTTCATACGTGTGCTTCTAGAGGATTACTAGGAAAGGGAATTCCCTGCTTGGACTTCATTCAGTTTGTAAGCAAGAAGCAACTTTAAAAGGTGAGGCCCCAACCTTCCTGCATTTCTGTTCTTTTTCTTTTTTCTTTTTTTTTTTCCCCCTGTATTTCATTTGGAGGCCCTTATGAAAGAGATAATCACCATCAAGGTAGGTAATATCCATGAGCTCTACCAAGCTGTTATCCACACTACCTGGAGCTGAGACTCCAGAAGAAGACACTAGCCTTGAAGCCACCTGTTTCAAGGCAGTTCTAGAGATCCCAGTCCAGAAATACAATCCTGTTCTGTGTCTGCTCAGAGGTGCTGATGGGAAAGACATTTTCAGCTCTGGGCCTCACTTCTAGGATCCATCACCAATGTAGGGAAGGGTAAAAATTAAGATGTCACCTTAATCAAGGTGACCAAACTGTAATGAATGCTCTGCAGCCCCAGCGTGTCTTTATGTGCATGTTATCATGGATAAATCCTCCGCAGTGCCAAGACAAGGTCTTCTACCTCCTCTGGTCCATGCAAACGAAGTGAAGCAGGGACGATGAAATGAACCGAGCACATCCCTAAAATTGGTGCTTGACTCAAAGCACAGCATAAGATCTTGAAATCTAACGGAGTGAGAAGAGAAAGTGATGTCTATACATGCCAAGTGATTGTGTACTGTGTTCTTGGAGGCCACCTAGCCAACAGCAGTGTTTCTTGGCCTTTCTGTAACACCATCCACCCACTGTCTTACTAAACCAAGCCATCAGAGCACTGGTGTGGTATGGCTGGAGGGATGAATCATTTTGTGTTCTACATCAGTCTTTCAGCAAGACCTGTCCTGCTCTTCTCAGCAGCTAGAGACAAGCCCAATTCTCTGTTCTCTGTCATACACCAGGACCCTGCTGTGCAGGGTGCTGGATGAACACAGAACCAAAAGTACATGCCCAACCTTAATTTCTCCACCTGGTTCCAGATTGCTCCACTGGATGGACCAGACATGTGCAGTGCAGGAAAAAGCTGCTTGTTGACTGGGAACGCAAGAAGGTATGAAGAGAATGAGGTAGGGGTGCTGGATAGGCATAGATGTCCTTCCTCAATGTTCAGATGGACACAGGTTGACCTGTGGAATCAGGTATGTCTCCACCTCGGCTGTTCGGACTGTCCATCAGGGCTGCTAGGGCACAGCAGGTCTTTTTTTCCAGATGCTCAGCTTGTGACCAGAGGCTACGGTGCAGATGGACTCACTTGGTGGTGCAGGTGAGGGCTGGGTGGCCCAGCAGAATTTTATCAGTGGTCATCCACCATCCCAAACTGAGGAGAAATTCCTTCCTATCTCCAACACCTTGCCTCTCTGGAGTCCAGGGAAAAGGCTGAGCTTGTAAAGAACCAGGATATTGGCAGGATAAGCATCAGGAAGACCCAAATCCTCTGCTTTTGCAACAGGGCACAAAGACTAAAGAGAAAATAATGCCCAGAGCTGGGTATTGGGTGGTGAGAGGATAAATCCATCACCCACTCATCACCAGGGGGCTGTGATCTAGGTTTGGCCATTAATTGATGCCTCTGTTGAGGTGTTCGAGCTGGGAGCACTGCTACCTTGCAGTCTCACAGTGGAGACAGCTGGGCATGCCTGCAAAGTAAATCCCACCTTAAATCACTGATCAGACTTGCCCAAATCTGTGCAATCACTGGGGAGGGACCTGGCAGGCTCAGGTAAATGTTAAACACTGAGCGGATGCCTCCAAATCTGCCTGAGAGCTGAAAAAGGCATGGGTCCAAGGGAAAAAAAAATAAGTTCACGTGTGATCCTGCAATGTGATCGTGCAGTTAGCGCTTCTCACTGCATGATCACATCACAGGGTCCCCTGGAACTCCGGGTCTCCTGCAACGCCTGGACCCTGGAGGGAGCCAAGAGTTTGCACAAACACGCTTGGGTGCAGCATTGGCTAATAGAGGAGATGTTACACACTTCTTCCATCGTGGCCTGCGTGGGGAAGGGAAGCAGGTACGTTTTCTAAGGTTGTGAAGAACCCAACAGACAAATCCACCCAAATCCCAGAGTGTAACATTACCCAAGGGCCTCAGTTTGTATCTATGCTCATAAATGAATAGGAGGGTTGGGATGAGGGGCATGCACCCTTCTGCAATGACCCTCTAATTAGCAGTTGCAGCATGCTCCTATTGTGTGATTTTGGCACACGTCAAGTAGCCCTGACACAACCAATGCCCAGGTGAGGTGAGCGAAAGCTGGGGGCCATTCTCAGCAGGCTGTTTGGGTGCTGTCATCATCCTTCAGAGGCTGAGAGAGTTCAGTGGGAAGGATGAGCTTGCTGGGCTGTCTGACCTGTTTATTTTCCTGCACAGCTTCATCCATCCAGGGCCATCAGGGCCTCTGGAGAGACCATGCCACCAGGGTCGAATCACAGAATCATTAAGGTTGGAAAAGACCTCCAGGATCACCTGGTCCAACCATCCCCCTACCACTAATGTCACCCGCTAAACCATGTCCCTAAGCACCACATCCAAGGTTGTCACCTCTCCTGAGCCAGCTCTGAAGGGAACTTGTGAGATGTTTGCTCTGCTGAAGCCTTCACCAGTTTGTGGTGGCAGCTGTGGAAAGGGAGGCCAGGAGATGCTGCCTTCCCCATGCCACGGTCAATCTGACCCTGATCATTTCATCTCCGCCTTGGGCCACTTAACCCTGTCCTGTCTCTTTTCTGCCAACAGTCCCTTCTGTAAGGTCTGTCATCCTGGCCCTGTCCAGCAGATCCTGGTGTCACTCCTGCCCTTTCCCAGCCTAGCACCCCCTCCAAAAGGTGCCTTCCACTATCCCACCCCTTTTCTCCTCCATCTTCTGGTTCCTCATCCAACATCCATCCTTCCAGCCGTGCTCTTTCCCTTCCCAGCCCTACCCCTCATTGCCAGACCATGGTTGCTCACACCCACCCCTTCCTTCGCTGCTTTCTCCAGCCTCTTTCACTATTTAATCCTGCTCCTTTCCCTGGCACCCGAGCTCCTCGTGTCCCATCACTCCCATACCCACCCAGCATCTCGTGGTGTCTCCTCCACCCAGTTTATCCCTGCATAATGAGAGTTTCAAGCTGTTGAAGCTCAGTAACACACAAGTCTCCCTCTGCAGCACCTGCCCACAACACTTGAGTGCATTCCTAAAGTGAATAATGACCAAATCAACTCTCAGCACTCTTGGGGTAGACTGGTACCCATAGAAGAAGATTGAAGCTCTTCAGGCTGGAAAAAAGGTGGCTAGAGGAGCGGGATATGATATATGGTAACAAAATCAAGTATGGCCCAGAGAAAGTTGATAGGGAATAACGCGACTGGGGAAATAAGGCTCCAAACGGGCCTGGCTTGATTAAAGCCAGCAGAAGGAGGTGGTTCTTCTCAAGGAGTGGGAATATGATGGGTACTAAAATTTTAAACCCACAAACAAGCAAATATATGGAGAAAAATCTCACTGAGGGCAAGACAGAACTCACAAAGCCCCAAGCTGCAGGTGGTCTGAAGTGGGAGAGTTGCTGGGGCAGATCATTCCACTTGCCTTGTTCTTACACGTGTCTTCAGACGTGAGATCCTTAACCCCATTGGAACCTAAATCTTGGGCTGCACCAGCCTTGGGTCTGGTTTATATTTATAATTATATCTATATATCATATCTTTGTAAATGAGAGGGGTAGAATTGGGAATCCGGACCTCTGGACCAGAACTGATGGCGCTCCTGGTTTCAGAAACAAATGAGACCTCAGATCTTTGCTGATCAGGGGGAGTTTGAGAGGTAACAACCTTTGTGGTGTCATCTGATGCCCAGGACAAGAAGTCTGTTCTCGACAGCAAAGCCTCAAATAGCTGGTGACGGTTCAGGGGTGCCTAGAAACTTGTTTTAAACAAGGTTTTTTTTTGTGTGCCCCCATGGATTTTGGCCAAGGGGCTAACAGGCGTCATGTAGACTTCATGTGACTCTTCACACACCAAAGAAGCAAATCCAGCTCTTCTCACACAAGCTTCAGAAAAGGAAAAAATAAAAATAAAAGGAAAAAAAAAAATGCTTCTCAAAGCTTGAAGATAAGGTAGCAGCAAGGGCAAGGGATTTTGGTGCTCAAGCAGCAGAACCCCAGGCTATGGGGGCAGACCCCAGGTCTCCCGGCCGGGCAGTGGGAGTGGGATCTGCCATCCCCTTGGTGCCTCCCAGGTCCCTGGGATGCCAGGAGAGAGCAGCAGGATCTGGATCATGACTCAGCCCCCACGTGAGCGGGTTTCCTTCCTGCACGGCCAGCCCCAGCTTCTGATGTTTTGTTCACTGAGAAGCTCTGGGGGCCAGGAGCTGCGAGCGGCGCGGGAGCTCGTGGAAATCAAAGGGAAAGAACAACATCTTGGGCTTGCTGGAGCCCTCCTCGCCGCCCCGCTGGGACGCGTGGGCTTCCCAAGCTGCGAGGAGGAGGAAGGGAAGGGCCGTCCCCTTCTCCGCTTTCTTCTCAGGGCATCCTCGGCGCCTCTCTCTGGTCACAGGGTGGGAAATGGGACCTCAGCAGTCCCTTGTGTATTGAAATGGGAGTAAATGGGTGGGGAGGCGCTTTGGTTCTCACAAACCATGCTGGACAGGAGACTGCCAGATTTTTATCTGTTATCACACTTTTTTCTCCATCGATGCCAAAGGCAAAACTCTCAATCAGAAGTGGCTCGTGCTAGCAAAAATAAATAAATAAATATATGATTGAATAATAATAATAATAATAATAAACAACCTACAGACTCTCTGGTATTGCCCAGATTCAACTGGCCCTGGGACCCCCGCCTGGGTTGGTCCCCCTGGTCTAAACCCTCCCTGGTGTTTCTGCTCCCCAGCCGTGGGGCAGGACTGGGATGACTTCACAGTGAATGGTTGTGGTTGGGAGCTGGGGATCTTTCCTCTCCTGGTTTCTCGACTACTGTAAGTCCAGTGCAGGTGTCTCTGTGTCCCAGCTTGTGCCCAGAGATGACCCTAAAAACATATAGGAAGTGCAGAGGTTTTGGCTTGGTGGTGCCAGCAGGGTTGTAGATCCTACAGCCCAAGCTGTATCTGAAAGAGGAGGATCTGGCCATTTTACTTATTTCTTGCAAAAAGATGGCAATCTGTTCCTGGGAAAAGATTCCTTTTTGTTCCATTCCCTCTGTACCCACTGCACAACTTCTCCCTCCCCCTTGATGAGCTGGGCCTTGCTGTGCTCACAGACCCATCTCTTCCACCTCCTGTTCGCCTTCCAGGTCTGGATGGCAGAGATGGACAGGAGCCAAGCCGGGGCCTTCAGCCCTGGAAACTGGTGCTGGTGGCCTCAGGTCCAGCCTAAAAAGGGGCTCTCCAAGACACTGGGCAAGCTGAGCACATCCCTGCTGGTTCTGGGTCTTCTCCAGATGGGCAACATAAGGACAGGGGAAGGAAGCACACTATGTTTGGCCAAGCAGGTTGATGTGGAAGCTCCTCTGGACTGATGCTGAGGAGGGCTGTGGTTGAACATTAATCTCTCAAGAGGTTGTGGAGCTTCCTTCTCAGAGATCTCCCAAAGCCACCTGGACGTGGCTGAACACCCTTCTCAGGGTGGCCCTGCTGGGGCAGAGGGGAGACCAAAGGGACCCAGAGGTCCCTTGCAACCCCACCACGCTGTCATTCTGTGGGTCGAGCTGGCACTGTCCAGCCCCAGACCAATCTCCCCAGCTCCCCCTGCCTCTGCCCTGGCAGCCGAGCCCTGATGGGTCTCACCAGCCCTCCTGCCCTTCTCCCCTGCGCCTTCGCCCCCTGTTTTCCCATTCCCGGTGTTTATCCTCCTGCACGTAGCCCTCGGGGAGCCGTCGGATTGCACGGAGGGAGAAGTTATTTTTCCTTGACATAAACAGCCAGGCCTTTCCTCGGCCCCTTCGCTTGAAACGTGGAGGTAGGACCTGGACTCATAACATCCGGCAGGAGGGGCTGGCCTTATCTGCCAGGAAACACTCAGCTCCGGATACATCCTCCCTGCTCCCGGCACCCGAAGCAGCTCCCATTGGCAGTGGAGGGCAGGAAACCACTCAGCAGCTTGTCTCATTCCCTCCTCTGGAGGAACGGGAGGGAGAGCCTGATCCTGCCCTCCCTACTCCAGGAGGAGCCGCGGCTCCCTGCGGGGTGCGGAGGCAGGGTAGGGGGCAAAGAGGTGGGGGGGTGAATGCAATTAGTCAGGAGCAGATGGAGGTTGATGGGGAAAAAGGGGAATTGGGGGGAGTGGGAGCTGTTGGGTGGTTGTGGGTGGCCTTAGTGAGGTCTCCCTCCCTGCCTCAGTTTCCCTCCCCAACTTCTTGCCCTCTGCTTTGAGGGCGATGGAAGGAAAAACAGCACCTTGCATCAAATTTGGTAGCAGCACCAGGAGCCCCCATGCGAGGCAGGGACCCCTTGAGCACAAAGACTTGGTCCGGTTCAGGCTCGTGGCATGAGGCATCTCGTGTCACAAGGCCAGGCAGAAAAAGGGTGGGAGGGAAGGAAGCCTTAGCTCCATTTTATGGACAGGGAAACTGAGTCACGGAGCCCTGTCACCAGGCCCTACCCCTGCCCTGTGTCACAGGGACCAGCCACCCGCGCCACGCAGCTTAAACAGACAAACCCTCTTCCAAAATTTTCCACCGTGAGAGGAGCCACCAGCACCTGCTCGAGGGGCACAAAGGACATCTCCCCGGCCCTGCCGTGACACACACCGCAGCTCCTGGCCAGCCCCGATCCGTGCTATCCGGGAAGGTGACTTCATCCCCCGACACACAGCCACCGAGGGTCAAGGGCTGGCTGGGGACAGGGGCTGGACTCGTGCTCTGGCCACTTCTTGGCAAGGAGAGGGCCTTGCCTTGGCCCAGCCTCGTCAGCCTTGAGCTGCAGCCTGGCCTGAGGTCATTTCATCCCTTCCTGCAGCTCTGATTTGATTTTTCCTGCTGCTTCCCAGCCTGGAGAAAGCGGGCCGCAAACCACAGGACTCTGGTGTGCACAGGGACGGAGTGTAAACGTGCCCAGGAGTGATGGAGAAGGAGCCCTGCTTGGCATGCAGACCCCCGCAGTGCCTCTAAACCACCACGGCCTTCACTCCTCTGCAGGAACATTCAATTTTGAGCCAAAAAAAAAAAAAAAAAAAAAAAAAAAAAAAAAAAAAGGTCCCTTTCCACCTTTCTGGCTGCTCTGCGTGCCTTGGAGAGTGTTTAATCCTGGTAAGGTGCTATGGGGTGGGAGCAAAACCCTATAGCATGGCATTCACCAGCCTGCCGGGGTAGGGGCTGCCAGCTCGGCTCCTGAATTTATTTCACCTCCTCTGGTGTGTGCCGGGAGGGGGACGGCGGCTGCTGCCGGTGCTGGGCGTGTGCCCGGATCCTGCTGGCGAGCCCCGGCTCCCAGGGAGCCGCACCTCGCCTTGGCTGCGCTTCCCAAAACCCTCAGGGGGCCCCCGGCTCCCGGCCCGGGCCTGCAGCTGCTCCTGACGTGCCGAGCGCGGGGTGACATGCTCCCAACGCTCCTCACGTGGCTTTGGGCTGGGCAAGCGGGGACAGGATCTGCTGGCAGGAGACAGCAGGCTGGGGTGCCCAGAGAAAGGCCTTTTCCCCGGGGAACCGCGCTCCGGCCGCCGCCGCTGCTAGCTCGGGGTATGAGCTTTGCTTCTGGCAAGGCCGAGTTTGTGAGAAGGGAGGAAGGGAGGAGGCTCGGGGGGGTTTTTTAGTCAGTCCCGTGGTTGTGTGGGGCATGGGGACAAGGAGCAGGAGCAGCCAATGTCCTAAAGAGAAGCTCCCATTTTACACCACGTCCCCGGCTGCCTCTGAAGAAAGGACCCTCTGCAAGCGCCCTGTGGTGGGTGCGCCCTCCTATGAGACCTCACACGGAAGGAAGCAGCCCCTGGGCTCACTGGTTGAAAGGCAGACCCAAGTTTGGCCATACTCTGCTATAAAACAGTTGTGAAGGTGATGCTGGGGGGCTGTGAGCACCCTTTGGCCCTGGGGCCCCACTTCTGCTCCTGGCATTGTCCTGCACCAGTCACTTAATGTCACAGGGAGAGGCCAAAAAGGCTCACGGGACCTGCAGTTCTCCCTCCTGTCCTATCTGGCTGATTCACAAAACACCCTGGAAGAGGGTTTTTCACCAGCAGCAAACTTAGTGACCTCGTGCCATGCCAGTGCAAGAGTCACCGCAGTCTGTGGTGCCACCAGGACCCCCCAGGTCATTCTTGTCATAGCAGGAGTTTGGATGCCCAAGCAATGGGCAAGGGAGGAGACAGGGTTATCTCCATGAGGACACGAGTTGGAACAAAGGAGGACCTAAGCATCAGTAGGTGATATTCAAAGCCCCTTCCTACCAAAACCAGAGGTTGGGGGGACCTCTGGAGACCCCTTCCAGCCAACTCTCATAGGCAGTCGTCACAACGGGCATTGGGAAACTCACTCCTCCACCACCAGTGCCACCACCAAAAAAAAAAAGCAGAGCCTCACCTAACCTCACCCTCTGTAGGACCCGGCGTTAAAAGGCTGTACCCACTCAAGCGGGGTCGAGGCATGGGGATGGCGTGCTGTCCCGCAGCCACGCCGCGAGAAGTGAAGGTACGCATGAGTCACACCTCAGGTTGGCTTGTTGGAAAACGATCCACTCCTTGTAAAGATAACCACAGATCTTTTTTATTAAAAAAAAAAAAAAAAATGGAAGTAGAAAAGTTTGGCTGAAAATACCAAAAACAACAACAACAAATTAAAATAATAGCACTCGCACAGGAAATGTTTCTCCTTTGAAAACTTTGTCAATAGCTACAGCAATTTAAATCATAAAACAATCATCGTATAAAAACATTTATTTAAATTAAATATTTTATGCAAACTCATATCTACACTCATTCAAAATGCATAGAGTCACACAAAAAAGATGGAATGTATTAGCTTAAAAACTTGTGAAGTTGTGTTTTTTAAGTATTATTTGCAATTATTATTAATACACGTTTGGGACTGAAACCAGAAAATCATAGCCACGCTACTAACTAATCATTACCAAGTGCCATACAGTAAACACTAAGATTAATCATGTCATATAACTGATTTAAAATAAAGCTTCATCTTTATGAAAAGAAAGAGAACTCGAGCAATACAAAATCCAAGGGGAGGAATAATGGAAGGAATAAATCAATGTACAGCTTTATTACAGGCAATAATACGCTGGAGTTAGAGGAGGCATTGGGCACTGCGGCTCGGAACATTAAGCGTTCGCCTTCAAAGGATGTTTGATAAAAACGTGTCTGCTACATCATCACCTCTTTGCCAAAGTGCTCATCCGAAGACGTTTTCCTGGCCCGGCGGGGAGCGGAGCCCCCGCTGCTCCCGTTTTGGGAGCGCTTTTGCCGGGAGGCCAAGGGGGAGCCGTGCGGGTGTTGGCACCGGCTGGATCCTGCCCCGCAATCCCGATCTCATACGTGGAGGTTGCGCCCTGAGCTGGCAGCATCCCCACTGCCCCATCCTCTGGGACGTCCCCAGGGGTGAAGACACCACTTGGGAAAAAGTGACGCATCTGGGGATGGGGATGGGGCAGGTTTAACCCTGCTGGTGCACCCGGGATGATTGGGGTGGCCACAGCACCACCAACATCGAGTGCGGGGACATGGGGCAGCACTGCTCACCTGGGCTCAAAGCCCAGGGCAGGCACACGGGGCACGGCACACACACAGATCCTGCGTCCATTTACCAAAATCTTCTTTTTTTTCCCCAGCCTTCCTTGCCTGCTCCCCTCTTCCAAGGGGTTTCGTCCATCGCGGGATACCACCACCCTCCCAACTCCAAAGCAGAGCTGAGGGTGCCCCAAAATGGGATGCAGCCTCCCCGTGCTCCCGGGAGCATCTCTGCTTCGGAAGAGGGGCTTTGGCAGCAGGAACTCCCCCTGGCCATTTCGGAGCAGGGCACCCAATGCTTTGCACCTGGTGGTGAGCTGACGACCGAAATCCTCTACCTAAGCCCCCGAGGAGACTCCACGGCCCTCGCGGTTCGGACTCGGACGCCCTGAGGGGAGGCGAGCGACGTCCCTGGGGGACCAACACCTCGTAATACTGTCGGGTCCTTCCTCGGCCAGTCCAGGTGGCCGTGGGTCTAGGAGACGCTGTAGTTGTTGTAGTAGGTGGCCGTGGCATCAGCAAGGACAGAGATGAGGCTGGTCTCCGCCGTGTGGGAGCCACCGGCCGCCGAGGCCGCCGGGACATGTCCGTTGGCCAAAGCCCCAGCATGGTGCTCGCCGTGACCAGGGGTGTTGAGATACTGGTCGAATTCGTTGCGGTCCATCTCCCCCAGGAGCTCGGCTTGGCTCAGCTGGTCCAAGGTGTCAAAGCCATGGTGGTCGGGCGGCGGGGAGAGCTGGCCCAGGTGGGCGTGGAGGCCGGGGGGCTGCAGCGGGGGGAAGGCGGCCGTGTAGTAGCTGCTAGGAGGAAGAGGAGGGCAGCCAGAGGCCGAGGGCATCATGCAGGTGGCCGGCTGCGGCATGGGGCTGAGCGGATGGTGGTTGCACGGGAGGGAGCTGCCCGCGTACTCCGTGGAGAAGGGGGCTCCGCCGGCGAGGTGGGAGCGGTGATGCTCGTCGGGGCACGGCGAGGAGAAGAAGCTCTGCTCGGGGTCTATGGCGTCCAACGGAGACATCTCGGGAGGGGTGGGCAGCCCGTAGGGGTACGTGTCCACGCTGGTGCCGCTGCTGCTGCCCGGGGGATCCCGGTAGCCCCGGATGGGTGGCAGCCCTGGGCGAGGGGGGTACTCACCCGGCCCCTCTTTCTCGCCCCCGGCCCGGCCGCAGGTCCGCTTCTCGGGCACGGCGTTTTGGTCCCGTGCCAGGCTGCCCAGCAAAAACCCGGGGTCCACCCGCTTGCAGATCCTCTTGACCTGCTTCTTCCGTCGGGGCCGGTACTTGTAGTTGGGGTAATCTTGCATGTGCTTGACCCGCAGCCGCTCGGCCTCCTCCACGTAGGGTCGCTTCTGCGAGAGGCTCAGCGCCTTCCAGGACTTGCCTGTAAACGGAGAACAAAAATCCCCTTAGCGCCCGTGGCCGCCGTCCTCGGGGCACCCGACCCAAGGGCGGGTCGGGGCTCCCATTTCCCGAGAAAATGGGGGACTCATCCTGCAAGCTCCACAGGAGGAGGAGACGGCAACGGGAGGGCTTTGAAGCCAGGTTGCCGCTTTTCTCCCCCCCATCCCGAGTCCCCAGACAGGGTCAGGCCGTGCTGAGGGTGTGCCGAGCCCCACAGCAAACAAACCAGGGCAGATAAACTCCCCCGGCACCAGGGTCGGATCCTGCAATGCCTCCCTGGGACGCAGAGCCCGGTGAAAAGGCGGCGAGGAAGCGCTGCCGAGCGGGGCCGTGGCCGTGCCCGGCTGGGCAGGGGGTCAGGACGCGGTGCCCCTGGATGTGTCCCTGTCCCGGTGGCCCCGGGCACGGTGACCTCTCCGCTCCCTGCTCGCGGCACTGCCACTCCAGAGCCGAGCAGAGCTGTCCCCAGCACAGGGAGCAGGGGGTCACGGACATCCCGCGGTGGGGACATCCCTTCCTCGGGGGTAGGGGGAGAAATTCGGATCCGCATCAGAGCGCTCGGTGCCTTCCCATCGCCAAAGCGAGAGCAGAACTGACAGCGGCAGGAGGAGATGCTGCCTGGAAAACCAGCGAGGAGAAAACCCCAAGCCACCAAAGAAAACACCGCAGAACTGCCCAGGGAAACACAAACTTTGGGTAAGAGGCTGGATGGCAGAGTGTGTTGCAATTCTTTTCTCAGGGCTGTCTGGGGCCGGGTTATTTCTATTCTTCGCCCTCGGTCTCGCACAAGAGATTTAGAAAAGGAGGAAACAGTGGATGGGGAGTGGGAAAAAAAGAAAAATATGCAAAATGGGCTGCGATCCCTGAAAAGACCCAGCAGAAAACACTCCCCTGGCGATGTCAGGGTGGCCAGCAAGTTTGGGGGACGAAGCGGGACAGGCCTGGAAAATCTGGGGGTCCCTCCGTGCACTGCGCCCAGGGCTCCCACACGCTGCCAGCCTGGGGGTGTCGCATCCCCAGGGGCAGCAGGGAGCACACCTGGGAGGCTTTGCACCCTAGGGTGCTGCACCCAGGAGGGCTTTGCACCCCATGGGGGGTTCAGGTGGGTGCCCACCCTTTGGGCACAGGACCCCGGGCAGGCTCTGCACCCCGTGCCCTGCAGGGTGCCCGCCTGGCACCCCCCCGGTGGGTGCCCACCCGAGCTTCCCCCCTCGCCCCCCGCACCCCGGGGCTCCTCACCGAGCATCTTGCTGAGCTCCGCGTTGTGCAGGTCGGGGTTTTGCACCGCCAGCCTCTTCCTCTCGTCCTTCGCCCACACCATGAAGGCGTTCATGGGGCGGCGGATGCGGCTCTCGGCGCTCTTCTCCCCCGGGGGGCAACGGCTCGGGGGCGGCCCCGCTTGCAGCCCCTCCGCAGCCTCCCCCTCCAGCCTCTCCGGCCAGGGGTAGGTGCTCAGCAGCGTAGCCATGGCCCGGCCCCCCCCCCGGCCTTCCCCAGCCTCCTTCTTCCTCCTCCTCCTCCTCCTCCACCAGATGCTCTCTCCGCGCTGCCCTCGGGGTCCCCGCGCAGTCCCAGCCTCCCGCCCGGCTTCCCCCCCGGTATTTATGAGCTCCTTGGAAAAAAAAAAAAAAAAAAAATTAAATAAATAATAAAATAAAACCCTCCTCCAATGACACCGAAGGGACTGGCTGCTGCTGCTCCTCCTTGTTTGCAAACTCCCGGCCGGGAGAAGAAAACTTCTCCCCACCCTCTGCCCTGCGCTCCAACCCCCCGGGGGGAGAGAGGAGAAGGGGGCAGAGCCCCCGAAGCCCCCTCCCCTCCCGCTTCCCCCTCCCCTTTTTGGTAACAGCTTTATTAATATTTATTTATTTGTATGGGGACGGATTGGAGCTGGCTTGCTGGAGGAGCGAGCGCAGCCGGAGGGGGAGCGGGGAAGGGCTCCTGGAAGTGGTCCTGTCCCCAGAACTCAAGGCTGGTGGATTCAAATTCATCCCTACACCCCCCAAAACAAATAAATAAATAAATCAAGGCTGGAGGGAGAGCAGGGCGAGGGGGGGGTGCGGGAACCGAGATTTCTTTTTCTTTTTCTTTTTCTTTTTTTTTTTTTTGGAGAGGGGAAAGGAAAAAGGAAAAGGAAAAAGGAAAAGAAAAAAGGAAAATAGCCCCAAAAGGAGGGTTCCCGCAGGGGTGCAAAAGTTGGGTTGAACCCCTCCAAGCCCCCTCCCCAGGTCTGGGCAAGCTGCAGGGCACCCGTTTGCAAGGGGAATTTGGGGCGTGGGTTCTGCCACGGCGTCCCCTTTTTCCACCCTGCCCCCCTGCTCCAAGCAGAACCCTGTGCCTTGGTGCTCCGTCCGGGTTTTCACCCGGTTACCCCAAAATCCCGGGTCAGAAAGGGAGGAAATGGGGATCTGGCGGGCGTGCGGTGGGTGCTTGGCCAGTATGGGGGGGTCCTGAGCTGGGGAGAGATTTGGGCACGGCCCCGAGGGGCTGCAGCATCCCCATCGGTCCCTACAGCTCATCCCTGGGACACGAGGAGGTGTAGGGCCACCACGATGCTTCGGGGCCTAATTCCTGCTGTGTTTTATGGAGCAAAGCCACCCCAGCCCGGCCAGGCTGGAAGCATCGCCATCACGATGACATTTGTCATATTTCCAAAGAACGAACCCTAAATCCTGGTTTGGTGCAGGAAAATCACCCTCCCCCCGGCTAGGACCAAGGATGTGCAGGGAGGGCAACGGGACCGAACGTCCCCAGCCCGATCCCCTTGCCCAGCTCAGCCCTGCGCCGCGCCCCGAGGAATATATTTAGCCGCTGGATTTCTTTATGATTCTGACCCCCTGACATGGGCTCTGCTTCCACTGATTGTGGATTTCCTCTCGGCGCTGCCAGCAAAAGCCAGGGGGCCAGCCTGCGAACGCGGCTCCTCGGTCTGCCCCCGTGCTTCTTGGGGGGAAAAAACCCAGCGTGGATCCGAGGCCGGGGTGTTTGTGCAGGTCGGCAGCGCTCGCCCACGTGCCTGGGTGTTCCTATTGCCTCTCGTCGGGTCGCAAGCGCCAGCTCTGCGGGGTCGGGATCCGCCTGGGTTTCCTGCTTGGAGCGGGATCGTGGAGGTGGGAGCAGCGGCCGCCCCGTCCGAGCTTTCCCCCCCCCCCCCCAGCCCGTACGAAAACCTCGCGGAAACAACACGGTTTTCCAAAGGAACTGATTAAATCTATTAAGCTATTTACAAGTGGGCTCGATCAGAGACGCGTTATCTGGGACTACAACAGGAAGGCAACTTCTCTTAAAATCTAAAAGGCGCAGGAGATTTCCTGACCTGGGGACAGATTTATAAACCCTTTGCACACACGCGCGCGTGGAGGCCGGCACACAGCGTCTTGCCTTTCATCTGCGCTCCGGGGCCACGCAGGATTTGGGGCCAGGCTGTGCCAGCCCCGCGGTGCACAGCGGGTTCAGAGAGCTGGGGTGAGGCAGGACAGCGGGTGCCAAGCCCTCCATCCTGCTCCCAGCAGCTCTCCTGGGAGCATTTTGCAGAGGGGAGTTGCTGCAGAGGTCGAAGACCTTCTTCCCTCCTCCCTCTTATTTTCCCCGTTGGGTTTTCCGCAGGGATCTGCAGCTCCCGGTGCCCAGGACAGCCGCAGGGCCGGGGCCCTGCTCCTCTCCCCAGCCTTGGAAGGAGGCAGAGCGCAGCCAAACCCTCCAACCTCCTGCAAAACCAAAGGCAGAAAATCCCTAATATCCTTTCTTTTTTTTTGAGGCTTCATCCTTTTTTTTTTCAGGCTTCCCTTTAGCAGGAGTCAAAGTGCGTGAAACCGAGTTGCAAGTGTTTGTTTTGAATATCCTACACCACCTGGTGTTATTTTTAAACCCCTGGGATGCGCGGGGCCCGGGGATAAATATTCTTATAAAAATACCACCTCTGCGCTCGAGGCCCTGGAGGCCAGGAGATTTTTTCGGAGCAGCGCTACGAAATATCCCTCGGGGGGTTGGAAGGAAAGGAAACTGACTCCTCTGGAGCCCGTTTCCACGGCCGTGCCTCCATCCCGCGCCGCGCGTCCAAGGGGCGTTTGGCAGGACTGGGAAGAAAGGAAAGGGCTGGGAGAGGACACGGCGCCGGGGGAGACCCGTGGCCACCTCCTGCCTCTGCCGTAGAGGCCCGGAGGCTCTGGGAGCGAGCAGCTCACCTGGATTCCCTGGTCCCGGCTGCTCCCCTGGCATCGTGGGGGCAGCATCGCCCGGTTTCCCCCAGGGATTGCAGGGACAAAGTCACGGCGTGTTTTGGAAACCCTGCTGTGGGGTCACGGGGCAAAGTTCTGCAAACTCCTTCCCGTCTGCATCTTCTCTCCCCTGCTGGAAGGAGACGGCACCTTCCTAGAGGCCCCCGCGCCACATTTTGGGTGCAAACAGTAATAAATATGTATTTTTTCCCCCTTTCTCCTTTGGCACCTGGCATTCTGATCGCATTAGTAAGATGGGTTTCTGTTCTGCACCCTCCTTAAAATGCTGGTTAAACCTGTCCCGTAGGGAGCTCGGCGTTACATAAAGGCAGCCGGGGCCATGTGAAAATGCCACCTTTCTAATTGCGACCGTATCAGGGTAATTAGCAGCAGGCTGGAAAGCTCACCTCTACTTTTTTTCTGCTTACCTTCCCGGTTCTGGCACAGCGCTTACCTGTATCTGGGGCACGGGAAGGAGCAGAGCTCTCGCAGGGCTTTGAGAGCAGGGAAATTACGGCTGAAAGCCACGAGCTAAAATAGAGCGAGCAGACAAAGGGTGGAAAGCAAGCTTTGTTCTCCCCATTTCACGGATGGGGAACGGTGGCTGCAACTCCCGTGGGGTCACACGGAAAACCCGTGCCCCAGCGTGGCTTTCGAAAACCCATCCCCGCTCCTTAAAAAACTCTCCCCTTTTCCCCAAGTGACCCCCTCGCCTCAGATTAAAACGTGGGACAAAGCGCAAATCCTAAATTAGTTCCGTATTTGCGTGGTCCTTAATTATTGATGGGACTCCCCTCTCCCAAGGGCAGCGTCTCGGGTTCCTGCACGGCTCCCGGCTGCTTTGCCCCAGGGACGGCTCCGGGCATCAGCTCTTTGCTGGGAGGCGAAGCCGGAGCTTTGCCCTCGTCCATCCCGCAGTGAAAAACGCAGAGAAAAACGCTCACGGCTTCAGCACGCTCGCGGGCACGGTGCTGAGTATTTCTGCTCCTGCTATTTTTAAAATCCAGCTTGAGCAGTTAGAAAAAGAAACGTGTTTTAGTTGGTGAAAAGGGACCAGCAGAATTTCTTTCTCGCGCCGTAAAAATTTATAAGAATGGATTAATTAATTAAAGGAAAAAAAAACAACTTTCGAGTGACTCAGAAGCAGAATTTAAGTTCTGACTTGCTGAGAAATTGAGTTTCAGTTTGGCATTGGAACAACTTTCCCACGGCAGCAACCACGAAGTTGCTTTTTTTCCCTCTTTTCAAGCCTTATTTACCAGTCTCCCATCACTAAAACTTTGCGTATAGAGGGAATTTTGCTTATCCCTGCACGGGACAGGTACGGAGACGCCTCCCTTGCTTGTTTTCCGAGTGCTTTGTGAGCTCTGACCCCTCCTTGGGGTTGCTCGGCCGATAGCACGGCAAGGATTGGATTTAGAGCAAACCACACGCTGCCAGGGGCAGGGAAGGAAAGAAGGCAGGGAAGAAACGAAGGCAGGGACCGCTCCAGATGCTTGCAATCCTCTCGCCGTTCGAGGACCCACCGCTGCAAGATCTTTTTTGGGCCGGGCGCGATGCTGCGCAGCCTTTCCCATAGACTTTGTGCGGTTTTCCTCTCTTCTTGCAGCTTCCTTCCTCCTCTCAGCGCTGGCAGGTTTGGAGATTTCGTGACGTAAATTGTGCCTTTTGAAGGTGGATGCTGTAAGAACTCCAGCCTTGTGTGTTTAAACAGGAGAAAATTGGTTAATTACAAGCGGTGCATTCTGCTAATTTGCTTTGCCAAGAGCTGATTATTTGAAAGAAGTCAGCACCAGAGCTTTTGCTTAAAGGAAAACTCCACGAATTTAACAAGATGCCGAGCTGGAGGGGTCCCCGAGTGCATTTCTTATATTATTATTATCAATATTTGTGATATTTATGTATCACAAAGAGGCTGCGTCTCGGATAGGCTCTAGCAGCTGAAATTCCTACAGACGTTAGGAGGTTCTGAGCTCTTCATCGTTGCCTTGAAACTTGTACTTAACAAAGGTGAGCATCTCTACGGCTGCTCCCAGACTTGCGACTGCAGATCATTTAGCTTGGGATGGCTTCCCACCAACAATTAATTTCAGGGCTCGAAGCGAAGAATTACACCGTACCTGCAAGGAGTGGAAGTAACTCCGGATAAACCATCACTTTCTTCTATGTCCCTGGCGAGCTGGGATTACCCAAACTGGAAACAATTCAGTAGCTATGCTGTAAGCAGGCCGGCGACTTTCATTTTGCTCAGTTTCTGGGTGATTTCCCTTGGAGGTACGCTAAATCTGTGCTGCAATACGTGGGTACGATGGACAAATACGCAACAAAAGACGCTGCTATTCAAAAGTATTATTTTCACGGAACTAAACCAAATGATCCCTCTGTGCTTACATTCTGCTCCTTTCACCATCCGAGTAATGCTGGAATTCTTCTGCTTTCTAAAAAGGCCTTCTTGCCAAACCCGAGCGGGGTTAAAACGGGACTCACAACCCGCTACAAACAAAAAAATAATAAGTTAATTGCTTCGAAATATGTTGCCGTGCCTGTCACCCACTTCACAAGGCAGTATCTGGTCAGAAGAGCTTCTAGTTGCAAACTACAGAGCTGGCCGATCACTACCATACAAAGAAGTGCAGCTGAATCATTTATTTTTGTCAAATCCTAGTGCATCACAAAACAGTCGCTTCCTACAACCCAAGTTCTGCCCGTGCCATTTCTCTCTGAGCTTGAGGGACATGAAATAAAATCCCCCATTCCCCAGGAAAAAGTGAAATTCCCACTTATTGTACAAATAGAGCATCTCCTATTCCGAGCTCGTATTTCAATCTGAGCCAGATTTAAATCTTACATCTACTGTGCTTATTACCAGTGGTAACACCACACGTTTAAAGATTTATTCCTTTTTCTTTTGTTGTGTGTTCTTGCTGTAACTAACACTGGAATCTGGCCAAACGCTTTCCATAAGATCCAGCGCGCAGAACCTCGTGTAAGATGAATACAGCGAACAAGCCCAGCTGTATTTGGCAAAGGAAACCCTGTTCCTTTACTCGCACCTTTTCAAGTTAAAATCCCCAGGAGATTGTAAAGTTCAGCTGCTTAACAGTTAAAAAATACAGCATGGGAAACATTCAGGGCCTCGACTGACAGATGAAAATTTAGGAAGCGGTAAGCAAGAAACTGGGAGAGCTGCTTTAAAACTTAGGATGCTTCGTAGTGGAACATGAAAATTAATTTGCTGTCTTCTCCCATTGAGAAGTTGTCTTTTCTTTATGTCAAGCGTGGAGTTTGCTCACAACTAGAGCAAGCTCGTGGTGTTTAAGTGATCCGTCGCCTAAGGAAGGCAGCTGGGAACAAGCCCAGCCACAGCAGCATCACCATGGCAAATATTTGCAAAGAGCTGGAAAGCAAATGCTCTAAGGGTTAAAGTGAAAACGACGCCAGTGGGAAGCACGGGAGAAAGGCATCTTGTTCTCCCCTGCCATAGTGTAGAAGTGCAGCGATTTTCCTGCAATGAATGGGTGCGTCCTCGGGGCAAGAAAGCCCTTAAGATAGATCTTAAGATATCCTGGCACTGCAAAGCAAGGCACCTTAGGAGGTGAGAAGTCCAGCTGAGCTGCAACTGAGACACCTGAAGCTGTGTGGGCTGTGGATTGTAGGCTAAACTTCTCCTGCTGGACAATGAAGGCAGCTTAAGGAATCTTTTCGTATTACATCTGCCTCTTGACAATGTTTTTCGAGCCATGTTCAGCAACTCGGCTGGGCTCAACCACAAACGTAGCCATTTATCCAGCAGAGCAGACCAATGGGATGGTTTAGATTTACTCTGATGAAACGCAGGCAGGCCCAAAAGACAGATGAGCAGCTAATGAATTTAAATTCTGCTCGGCTACCCTGGATGATGCCACGATAACTGGCTTTCAGGGCTGTGCCGTCAATTTGCTGTGGCCAAGGCAATATCAGGACCAGACACAAGGACAGGGAATGCTTCTTCCCATTTCACCACTTCGCTTCCAAGCTCACCCATCTCCTCCGACAGCTTTTTGCTGAGTGAGATGAAGGTGCCAAAACCCAGCCTGAGTTTAACCTCTCCTCCACAACGGCTTGTGGCGGTGCTGAGTCCCAGCGTTACTTATTTCCAGGTTTACAAGGAGAAACAGCCTCTGATTTGGTTACGAAGCGCAAGGTTTATGTGTGTAAATGGCAAAACTAATGCAGAGGAGTAGCTATGCTCTTAAAATCTATTTGGTCTCCCAGTTTCATAGAAAACCTTGCTTCTCCAGCTTTTTGAATGCTAGGTGCATCACCAACCGTACCATGAACGCTGCCTGGGTACCAAAGATTTAGCTATGGCTAAGAAAGGCACAGCTCCTACACCTCTGTTGCAAAGTTACAATTACTTGACCATAGTTAACTACTGGCCAGGGAACACGGAGTTATTTTATTTCATTCTTCAGTACTGACAATCAGGGGTCATCTTTTAATTAAAGACTAAGCATTCTGGGAAAAAACAAATGTTCATTTTATACGTAAATGGAGAGCAATGAAAAAATTACATACGACTTTGCAAAAAATCAATGAAAAGAAATACATACAGCTTTGCAAACCCCCTCCTGTTTCCAGAAGCAATCACAAGTGAAAACAATGGTGGCTTTAATAATAAAGGCAGCAATAGGATGACTTTTTTTGGTTTTCATCTCCCCGAACTGAGAAAACGCAGCCAGTGTGAACCAGCAGATAGCAATTTACTGGCTTTCACAGTCCTGACCACTGTGGTTAAAACCAGCCCTGATTCTGCTTGCTGTTATGGGTTGTGAGTGGAGTCACACCGGGGTGAACGTGGGCTGAAGGTGTAGGCTCCGCTGTGTTAAAGCACAGCTCCTGCACAGCCCCTAAGGTGAAGCGCAAGTAGATGTGCAAGCCTTGGCCCTGTAGCTGGATACCTTTTCAGCATGGCACCGAAGCTCGTGTTGGCCTGTCACCACGTTCTCAGCCCCCTTGTAAGAGCTCTATTTAAATACAATCTGTGGTTTCAGTTGGATGAGGAGCTCAAGTGTACTCAAGGCTGAATTACTGTCTGATGTTTGGCTGGCGTTTGCGTAGGCTTCTCATCCAATGTGACAAAGTTCAAACCACCTCAAAGTCCCAGCTTGACTCTTAAATGGTTAAAGCGACTTGCAGTGCTTCTTTTTCTTTCTCTGCGTTCCTTCAGTATCATCACCTGCCTCCTCTTTTTGCTTTTTGTGCTTCTTCTTATGGCGTTTCTTTTGCTTTGTCTCCGAGTCCTCTGTGCAGAGCTCTTCCCCATCAGATATTTCCGTGTAAACTTCTCCACTGCCCATATTTTCATCATTACTAACGCTTTCCTCTTCGTGCTCCTCTTTATGCTTCCTTTTCTTTTTCCCTGAGTGACATTCTTTTAAAGGAGCATCCAGTTCATTTCCATTCAAGCTACTCATCTTAGACTTTTTTGCTTTTGGTTTCTCACAATGTCCTGTACCCTCTGCCTCATCGCTCTTCTGCTGCTTCTTTTTCTTCTTGGCTTTGGTTTTCAATTCTTCTGAAAGCTCCAAGGCTTCTTCTGTGGCCGGGCAGCAATCATCTGACTTTGTTTCCGTTTCTTTCCGGGATCCCTTCAATTTTGCCATGCGCTTGGCAAAATATTCCTGCACAGTGAGACCGCTCTTCACTGTATTGGGACCGTCTGCAGGCTCAGACAGCCAGGGGTCTCTCTGCTTCTCCTCCTGAGACTCGGGATCGGTGGCGTCCTCCTGCAGCGGAACAAGGAGAAGCAGGAGAGTCAGAAATAATGGCTTTAAACAAAATTATTTCTCTGCTTTAAAAATTAACCATAAGAAGTACAGACTTCAGCAGAAGTGAGGCTGTCCTTAATGCAAAAGATCACATAGGTTTCGGGAGAGGAGGCGGCGGCACGGAAGGCAAAAAGAGAATCAAGTACAGTAACTTAGAGCAGGGACGGGGGACGATTCTCTGTTGGTTTGAGTTTCTCCCTGTTTACCTGCTCCTGTGCAACTCATGCAGATTATGTGTATTGCTATCGTCCTCGGCGTGTTACACTCACTTTGCAAAGGCACAAGTCTCTACAGGATATAAACCAACATGAAAAATAGCACGGTATGATCTATTAGCCTGTGGCAGAAAGGAAATCCCATGCCTGGAATACCTCTACAGCGAAGTGCAACAACTTGGGCTACACGGAGCAACCCAGCATTGAAGCATCCCTTCCACCTTATCTGATCTTTAGAAATGTTTGTTTCATTGCTGCTTTACTGTCATCGTGTCCTAGACGATGTGATTTGAACATGTTCCATTTGATCGCGCGTTATCAGATGGCAAAAACAACATCACAGGTTAGATCTTACAAGGCTTCTGCATACACAAACTAAAGAGCTGCCGAACTCCAGCTGCAGGTGAGTGTCTATAAAAAGAGCCGAGTGGCAGTAAATATAAAACAAAAGGCAAACTGCACTCCTTGAGCTGGATGTTATGCATGGCATGAAGAGGATGGACTCTGGAAAAGCAACAAATCCAACAAGATGAAAAAAAAAAAAATCATTTGCTAAATTATCCGTGACTTGCAAAATAAACATGCCCAAAGAGCAGCTGAAATTCGGACTTGTTTATGTGGATAGCGAAGCACTCGAAAATAACCCTTTGTGGCACATCCTTTGACTTGGCAGAAGTCACTAACGACTTCTGGAAACGTCCTAAATCTTATTTTATTTTGTTTTAAAGGCTGGTGCGAACTGTAGGAACCTAAGCACACCCCCTTAGATGGGAAAAGCTGAGCAGGTAGGAATCACGCAGAGTCCTTACCGACATCGGGTGCACGAGATGCTTCTGAAATAAGGTTATCGGCAGCTACTACGGGCAAACGAGGCACGTACGCCAGCTACGGGGCTGTTCTTCCATTCATAAACGCACACGGATAAGAGCACCCACTCTGCCCACGGATCTTGTACGTGGACAAGGTGCTCTTTAGGGCATCATTAAAGCTGCTAGCTGAAGCGGGATTCATTAGGGTTTGTAGGTTTCGCAGGTCTGACTCCTTATACAGCAGTAACCTTTCCTCACAGGAGCAGGAATGCAAAGCTTTGTGTCGTTAGCGATGCAGCACGAGTGGCGATTTCCTCATCCATGGGCTTTCAAACGAGCTAGCCCAGTGGAACGAAAGCAACGCTACACTTGAGATGCCAGCGATGTTTGTGGGGGCACTTAGCAAAATTAGGTACTTTTCTGGCAGGAATACCTTTGTGGCCTGCCTCGAGTAAGTTCAGGAAGTAACAGAAATTATGCGATTTCTGTCGAAGACGTCCTCAAAGAGACGGTTAACGTGGGGAAAAGGCACACCTACCCACACACGGCTACAGATCCAACGTACACTCAAAAGGGGAGCTGCAGCAGAAGTTTGACAAGACACAACCCTCAGAATAAATGGACTGAGCCATGTTTGCAGTCGCTTTCTTATGAAAAAGCTCCGCGTCCCAACTGGAGCAAGCGGCACTGGTGTGGATCAAAAAATAGATGCCCTGCTAAAGCAACGTTAGTTGAACGGGTCACTTTCTTTTCCTCCTGCCAGCAGGAGGATTTTGACACCTTGTATTGCAAAATGACAAACAGTCTCCCAGGTTTTCTGCCGCAGATGCCAGCCAGAACGGTTTCCCTCCCCACCCCAATATGTAAAACACACTCGCGACCAGAACACCAATTATCCTCTGGCCAACCAGGAAAGGATTTTCTCATTCCCTTGGTGACTCTGAGTCCTGACAACTTAATTACTGTAATTGAAGGCAAATATTACTTGAACTCTACACATTTCTTTTTATAAAATACATTAGGCATTAAAAAAATGTTCCTTTGGTTAAGCTGAGGAGTTCAGAAGGTATGCACGATCCCAGAAAATAAGAACCTTGCTCAGAAACTCCTTTATTGATAAGAATTTTAATAACCACGGGCCACTGAACACAGAACTAACAGGGCATGGAGACAAGCAAGGAGGTGCCAACTCCAGAAAACCTCTCGGTTTAGGAGAAGCTTATGTAAAGCCATAAATCACCTGCAAGGGCTGTTACATGCCAGCAGCGTTCCCCCTCCCGTGATGTACCTGTCCAAGTAGCCATGGGAACACCACTGAACTCTAAACATGTTTTTTTTTCTCTACCCTCTCAACAGGCGAGTTGCAGTTTATGCAGTTCCAAAAATAAGACACGCGTACGTAAGTGAGCCCCGTGTTTCCGCAACCTCCAAAAAGCAATGAATTATGCAGGACCAAAGACAAAGAACCATTCCTGCTCCGTTCCTGATGAGCAGGTAAAAGAGCAATCCTGCTCTACCTGGTGGGAGGCCAGAAGATCGGGCTTTGGAGGAGATGTCTTCGACCACATCGCGAGTTCCGAACGAAATCAGGCTGAGAAGATGAAGTTAAAAGAAGACTGGGGAATTCGAGTCTGTAGGGAACTGGTAGGATGGTCCCAAGCAGGAGAAAAGCACTGCTTAAAGCAGAGTTAAGTGTGGAGTGATTAAGAGGAAACAATAGGAAAATTCAAGGAGAGGCTGGGAAGTGCACAGGAAAAGATGAGGGTCAATTATAGCCAGAAGTCCCCAGTAAACATCATCTGTTTATGCGATCGCTTGAATGTATGGAAAAATAAAGCACTAAGTACTCACGGGTTGTTTTTTTTCTGTTCCTGTACGCTTTCTTCACTTTTACACACAATGCTGATTTAATCATTAAGTCAGCACACCGAACGTATAGAGTGAAATCCCGGTTCCCTTAATTCCTGCAGGATCAGGATTGCATCTCTGTGGCACTGTACTCTCAGAGCATCTTTCCCACCTAGCTACTGAAAAAATATGTGATTACGGCCTATGATATGCAAAAACAGATTCACATTCAAACATGAAGAAGGTTTGGCAACAGTAGAAGCCCAAAGTAGAACGGTATCTTGGCACCTCATGAAACGAATGAGTTCAAAACCCATACTGGAGATTTAAGACCTTAGGTTGAAGAATTAAACTCCAAAAATCAACGAACGCATCCGCACGTTACTCTAGGAGGAAAAGCAAGATGCAACAGATCAGCAAAAAGGAAGGGTGCTATACATAAGCAACAGAAGTAGGTTGTCGTGTGGATTAATTCAATCAAATTTCCTCCTCTTCACCGCAGTTGTTTCTTTCCTAGCACTTAAAGCTTAAAATAGAGGAATCAAAAAAAAAAAATCTACTATACAGTCTAATATCTGCCACGTATGAACTACAATTACTTAAGCCAAGTAATTTCACATTGCTTCCTCGTTTGCAAATGAGGGAGTACCACTTCACAAGTCATTTTGTTAGCACAAATTGACAAAATGACACGAAAGGAGAAGTACGGAAGAACGGAGCGTAGAGGCAGAATAAAGCTAAAATGTAATTTAAGCAGATTCTCACTTAAATTGCAGAAAATAGGCTCGATGAAGTAAGTACAGGCTAAACCTCTAGCCTGAGCTGCAAGGCAATCACACGACCATCCTTGGCTTTAAAATGCAAGCTCACCTTTGTGGAGTCGGAGTGAATCGCAGCGATGAGTTACTTGCTCATTAAGAAACCGTAACAACACGATTACTATAATCCAGCCCTATTCCTGCTGCTCCACTGTAGGAGCCCCGTGCAGGATACAAAACCTGACAGGAAGAGCTGAGGGCGTCCCTGTATCTTTCCAACGCAGGGCTAGAGAGCAGCAGAGCAGATTATTACCGAGGAATCACTCTGGAGTTCTGCAGACGTTAAGGATGACAGAGGCTCGCTGCAAGGAGCTGACAACAGTAAGTATAAGCATAAACATTTGGATTGGGATCAAACGGGCAAGAGAGTCAACGAAGATTCGTAGCATGATGAGTTTAAGCAGGATTAAACTAAATACATGCATAAGGAAGACCACGTACCATCGGTTCTCAAGTCAATTCTGGCGTAAGAATGGGCTCTGCCACTTTCAGTTCACCTGACTGAGCTCGGTACACTGCAGTCAGCATCTTACGAAGAGCTAACGACGACGTATTTCTAATATAAAAAGGGCTGCTGCCAAGAGAAAAGGGAGAATTTTCCCTGTGCCTGTGACGAAGAGGACGAGAGGCAGCAGGTGTAAACTGCCGACGTAAAACTTTGCCAGAAGGACAAATCCATCAGTGTCTACACGAAGCCCCAACCACTGGGAGTCTCAACCAATGCAACAAACCCCCTGCAACTGTCAGGAAAGCATTAGGTGGACAGGAAACTGGGGTGTCTGTACTCAAGAAGCATCTTACAGCCCTCTCATGTATTAAAAAGAAAGAAAAGAAAAGCAAAAGAGATGCAGTTTGACTTCCTGGTAATGAAAGATGGTTTTAGTGAAAGAGATAGCAAAAAAAAAAAAAAAGGAATATTAAATTCAGAAAGAAGAAATGTTAAAAATTCTGGTGCCCAATCAATTCCTTCTTTCGCTGACCCTGGTTTTCCAGTCACCAGGACACCTCCCACAGCCACACTGAGTTTTAATTGCACTACTTTTTATCCTGAGTGCCAAGAGAGAGCAAGGAATCCACCTGTAGGAAACAAAATGGAAATCCCAAATCTCTAACACCTAGCCAGGCTGCAGAGACCATGACAGCCACTTCTCAATGGACAAGAGCCAATTACTACCCATAAAAACTTTCCCGTTCAAGCCCATTAAAATAAATTCGGTGCTGGAATACGTTGAAAAACCCAACTGCAAGATCGCAGCTGATTTAACTACTGTACTACTCAAACCATCAGCCCTGCCTCTTACCCAGGAAGGACGAGGAGAGAGGCTGGGAAGTAACTAACGGAAAAGGGACAAGGAAAAAAAAAAAAAAAAAACTATTAAAAAAATCGGTTTTCCCTGGGGAATTACGAGGAACTGTGTTCGCTACACCTGCCTCCATCTGCAGCTACAAAGGAAAGAGCGGGCGGACTGCTTCGCTACGACTAAAAAAAGGCAAGGGATTTTATTGTAGTAAATCTCTGCTCCGAATGATTCGGGGTTATTCATAGAATCCTTGATTGGAAGTGACCTCTGGAGGTCCTTACCCAGCCTCCAGCGTGGAGCAGGACTACGGCCAGCACGAGATCAGGTCAGCTGGGTCTTTTCTGGCTGAGTCATGAAAACCTGCGAGGACAGAGGCTCCGCATCCTAGCGGGGACGTTTTACTACCATCTAACAGCAATCGTTACTTTCTGCCCTACAAATCCACAGGTGCTTGCTTTTCGAGTACATTTGCATCGTATCTGCTGACTCCATTTTTTTATTTTGGGTTTAAATTCAGCGGAAACGGCATCCAACTTCTCCCAGGCTGCCTTGTAATTCCCCTTTACATTTTTGCCAAAAGCTCATCCCGTATCTCAGCAAGTGGTCGATTTCGGCGTTCCCATTTATTTTTATAATTCACCCATTACTGTTGCTGGAGTAGAAAGCTGCTATCTCGCTCGCTGAATGCAGTCTCTAGGCATCCAAAATACCCTTTGCTTGCCACACAGCAGTCCTACTGCCGTACGACGCGCTGGATCCCAGCCTGTTTCCATCAATGAACCAGGAGCCGAGCAATAAGCTCCAACACTCGGCCGGGTTTTGCCTTCAGCCTGAAGACAGCAGCGTAGCAGGAAGCAACGGGGTTGCAAAAAGTGCAAGGGATTCGATTTTGGCCAGAGACTTGATTACAACGATAGCCATGGGGATTCATTGCAGCTGTCATTATCAGGTCCCGGTCAGTCCTACGGCACCAGCACTCGCAACACGGGCGGTCACACCACCTGTATTTCCAATGGCGGCTTGGGAACCCCGATACCGTGTTGCACAGAGCTCACAAACTTCCTCCTACTGTTCTCACACTTTTCAGGGGGGGGAAAAAAAAAAAGCACGTTTTAGCAAACAAATGCGGTGAGTAAAATCCTTGATCAGAAGGCAGCCCGTAACAGGCTACGGGAGAACAAGAGGTAACGCACGAGAGGTGTGGAAGACTGAAGGCACACAGGGAAAGAGTTAAAAGAAAAAAAAAAATCACACCGCAGAGAAGAAAAATCCTTTTTATATCTTGAAAGAGAGACACTTAGATATCCTTGTGACATCTCATTTCGCTCTAGCTACACTGCTGAGGCCAGCAAAACCTCTCTTCCTTTCCATTTCCTTGCAAATTACATCTGTGGGTTAGACTGAATGTAAACAAAACCAAAGGAAGAGATTTCCCTTAGGATCTCTCTACTGGCACGGTACAAAGATACAAACAGAGTGACTTCATCTTCCCAGAAGCATCTAAATCAATTCTAACCGTTCTGTTCTCACCTTGAATAACAGAGGAAGTATGGTCCGGCAAAGCGAGCACAGGACTGGGAAGGTCACGTTTCCCAAGTTCTCTTCCCAGCTACAAAACAGAGCTGGTGGGAAACCCCTGGAGAAGTTATTCTCCCCAGCTATGGCACAGGCTATCAAAAAAAAAGGGCAAAACATGCCTTATCAGCTCTACGAAACTTGCAGCAGAGCTACAAGTTTCGTTAAGTGTTTATAAAGTACTTTGAGATCCTTGAGAGAAGCATCCCAGATGTGCAAGGCACTACGCAAGCGCTGGAAGTGCTTTTCCACTCACCTGACGGTGTTTTGCAGCTGTGGCACTTAACAGGGAACAAACACAGCACAGTTTTTGTCTCTCCTGCAATATAACCACGTACAAGCAAATCACTGAGAGACTTTCAGATGTAGTATTTTAAAGGAGTGGGCAGCGTCACAACCGAAACAGGGCTGGGCTTTTCATCCCGTAGCCACACGCTAAAAGCCAATGCCTTCAGATGTCCAGGACAGTCATTCCAGTAGTGTAAGCAGTATCCAGGTAGCAGTGGTGTTGTAAAACACACTCAGAAATAACCAAAGCCTCCTTCACGTGGTCGTTTCACTTCTGTCACGTCATTCCCTAGGCAGTCTTCATTAGACCTTTGTAATATGTGGCACAGGCAGCTGCTGTTAATCCTTTCTGATCAGGACTCAAAGACCAGACTCTTCTTGATTATTGACCTGAGGATTCCTTCCTACCCCACACAGATACAGAAGGATAGGAACAGATCAGAGAAGTAACAAGTGGGCTTGGCCAGCCACATTGTGAATACAAACAAAGGTATTAGCAAGGAGTACGGAGATCTGAAATGCAGAGATAAGGCACTGAGTGAAAGGACACCACAAAAACCATTGGAGATGCCCAGAGAGAAAGCAGTCCTGGTAGCAGCTCTAAGAGAAAGCAAAACGAACATCACGGTTTGGCTTCTGGCAAAGGACACTCTGCATTCTGAAATCTGAAGGGAACACCTACCCGTGTAAAACCTCACTTTATCTCTTTTCTAATAATAAATGTAGGAAGTAATGTTTGTGTATAAATACTCTTTCTACAAGCATTCAAAACAGATGCAGCCTGAACAGCCAAACCTTCAATCCTTCCACCCTCCCATTAGAAAATGCTTCTCAAAAGGAACACGCTCTTAAAACTTTTCCGCTGCTTTGCTTTGAAAGGGTGATACGCTGGACAGCTGATCCCCAGATCAAAATCCAGCTTGCTCCGTGCAAGGGCACAGATATTTCCTGTTTTTCAGCACAAGCAGTGGCAGAGGAGCTGCTGAGAAATACCTCCTTGTGTCACTTTTAGTCACTTATTTGTTAAGCGTGCCTTCGTCAGGACCGGGTTCCTTTCCTTGAAGCAGGTGTGAAGTATTTGCAGCACAGGAAAATGAATCAGAACGTGACAATTTCGAGCAGCGCAGACCATAAATACCAGCAAAGAAGACAAACAGCAAGAATAAGAGCTCAAATCTGAAATACAACCCCACGGATGCGCACGTGCCTTTTTCTTCTCTCCCGTCTCTAAGGGTTTGAAGAAAAGAGTTTGTGTGAGGAATGGGTTTTGTTCTTCCAAGGAGTATCACTCGTGCTGTGTTGCTACAGTTCATACGGACCTTGTTCTTGCTTTCAAGGATTCACACGGTACAGCTCTGTGTTCCACCTCCTCAAGCCACATGCAATCTCCCTGAAGTCTTCTTCCATAAATTTTGGCATTTTTTCTTCACTGCTGCCTTTAGTTTTGGTGCTTCCTTGCGGATCGATTCCAGTTAGCACCCATCCTTCACCCCACACTGTAACCCAACTCATCCACAGCATCCTCCCTAAAGCTGCTCCCTCCTCAGACGCAGCCAGACGTGTTGGACTAACCCCACTGCCCGTGTCCTACCTTACCCTCTTGCTATCTGCTAGGTCTAACATCCTGCCCTTGTTCTGTCCATCATTTTACTGGAGGCTCTCCGGGGAAGCAATTAGCCCACATGTGAGCGCTGTGTAACCCAATTAACAAATAACAACTCCGGAGAAATGTAGGCCAAAAAAGCAAAGTTATCAGAGCAGCATTTCTGCCGAGACTTGTATTGTTCTGCAAGCGCCTGCAACGTTGGCTTCCAAGTTCCTGGAGGCACGCGTTATACCCCGAGCAGCAGAAAAGCAAAGGTGAAGAGAGTGCTTTAAAGAAGACGGATGGTGTTCCGAGTCTATTTGGATTTAGGGGCTTTGCTATTTTTACCAAATTTGCTAATATTACCATTAATAAGCATTTACACAGCAGATCACCACCAATAAGGTTTGGAATTGGAAGTGAAAAGCTTGTAATTTAGATCTGAATTGGCTTTGGCAACAGGAGTACCAAAGGAAGGAAGGACGGAATGACTGTACCCATGAGCAAGACGCAACACAGACTTCATGCGTGACATCATTCGGGGTGGAAAAAAAGCTCGAGGAGGCAAGGACAGAACCTTTGCTCTTGGGTGTTCATTCAAACGCTCCACAGCAGATCGTAGGGAATGGCAGCAGCTGGGGGGAAGCCCTCTTATTTCTCAAAGAAGCAAAATATTTCCGATGACCATACTCTGAAATGCTCATTTTGGTTCCAGCAATAGCTGAATTTCTTGAAATACCTCATTAAGATGGTCCCTACTGAGAGCAGGCCAGTGAACAGCCAGATAATTTCAGCCACAAAGCAGGTGGAAAACTTGTCACGAAGCAGTTGACGCTCCTTTACGGGTAATCCACGGGGACCGCAAGTGCCAGCAGGACCTGCCCAGCCTCGGAGCCTGAGCAAGATGGAGCACGTATGCTGTGACCTGTAACAAAGACAATGGCTTGTCGTGGTCAGTTTGTGAAATCTGCAGTTTTGGGCAGAACTCTGGCTCCATCAACCTACAGAACAACTCACGTTTTAACCTAGGTAAGCAAGCTGTTAAGGAGAGAACAGCTTAGATCAGCATGTACAGTACCTACATTACCACAGCCTACTGCAATGGCAAAGAAAATCCTCACTATCCAAGCAAAGAAGACAAGGACTGGGCTTCAAAACTGACAGACAGCCCTATGACGTTGAGATAATCTGCACCCTCATGGGCATGGTCTTAGCTTTTCTGCTGCAGGAGCTCATAGAGCTCAGATCTTCCAAGCTTTAGAGGTGCAAATATTTAGCTGGTTTTTGTTTCACATCTGTATCTATGCAGACTGCTCTTGGGTTTACATCACCTTCCTCCGCTGGGAGTAGAAAGCCTCACTGTCCACCTTCCAATCCTTCTTCAGACTTCGCTTCCTTTGGCTTGCTTTCTGTGGCTGACCTTTGTGCTTCAGCTCTGCTTTTCCTGCCTGCCTTCAGCTTCTGCACCTTGCGAGCCATAGCCTTCATTTCATTTCACACCCTTCTTTGCTGGTTCCCTTCATCCTCACCTTCTTTTTCCTTTCGGTGATCCTTCCTTCTAAAGCTCACGCAGGTCAAAATTATAAAGCCACACATCTTTCATTACGCTAAGTATTAGCTTCATGGTGCTGCATAAAGATTTAGTGGTAATGTTAAAAATGACAAAGAGAAAATCCCTGTGTCTGTAATTCCAAATAGATTTCCTCGGATTTTCTTATTAACACTTTATGTAATGCCCTAAGGGAAGCAAAGTGCTCTGCGGTTGCCCAGTGAACCACACAAAACACAGAACCTATGCCTCAAGGGACCTGCAGGTTAAAGCTCTGAGTGGGTACAAAACAATACAAATAATTATCAGGCAGGCGATCCCGCAGGGAGCGTGCATGTTCCAAGCTGGAACGTCTCCTGGCACGGGAGCTCTGAAAAAGGGAATGGGAATGGGATGCTTATCGCAGCTTAATAACACACTGCTCCAGGAATAAGCAGCAAAATGAAGAGATCTGGGAGGAAACATCCCATTAAAGGAGAAATCAATTTGCTTCCAGTGTCTCACTTGTTCCCAATATTCTGCTGCTGGTAAGAGAAGATATAAAGGCAAACAGCACAAGCCCCAACTCCAGTGCCTCAGCCACGTCCTAAGAAGCTGGTAAGAAGGATGTGGCATCGGTTGGGGTCTCAAATCCTTAATGGAAGACTTGGACTAACTCACCTGGATATCCTAAGAAAGCCCAGGAATTACTGTTTGCTTGATGTTGAGTATTGAAAGGGTGCAGAAAAAGGAGGAGAAAAGACCCCAGCGCTGAGTGGCCTAGCATTGAGCAAGAGCAGCAGCTTTACAAGATTTAATTTTCCCCAATTAGACTCTCTAACAATCCGCCCATAAAAGCTGCTTTCTGCTTTGGATTTACTTCCTTGCAGTCAATCATCCTCCTGCTCTCTCCTTTCATTACATGAGCCCTCTGCTAATCCCTTCTGCTACCTGCAGAAGCTGGGTGGTCCCCCCCATCCCGAGCAGAGCTCCACCAACAAGTCAGCCAGCCTGGAAGCTCAGCGGTGACTCAGCAATGCCAGCTCACTTTTCTTTCTTCCCTTCATTACCCGGCGCTTAACGCCGTAAGAAAAGCTGGGAGGCGGAGCCACCGAGGCTTTAAAGCCGTCGTTCCAAGCCCAGACGAAGGTCACGGCTGCCCCAGGATCCACGCCGCGTGGAATGCTCGCAGTTAACTCTCGGCGAAGCAACTTGGCTTCCTGTGGCTTTGTGTCTTGTGGCTGGATGGCCCCGTATCTAACGGAGCGCAAGTCGTGATCGAAGCCGTTCCTGTGGTTACGACACTCGTAACGGCTTCCCCTCCGCGTGGATTCTCTGATGTCTAATAATACAGCCGAGCCCAGCTGGGAAAACAATTTGCCTTTCCTCTTCACGCAACCATTTATTTTCACAAAGAGTAGGGACACAACATTTGGAAGGCCGCTGTCCCCACGGTTTCTCGAGCATATCTCATCTCCTTCGCGAGGACGTGACTTGTGCTAAAAGGTAGGTGTCGACTTAACGTGCGAGTGGGGCTGAAATGAGAACTAGGAAAACAACACCAACAGCAAAACCCACCAACGGAGACCATTTAAAAGTAAGTGGCTGATGTTGTGCTGAGGCAGATGAGAAGTGGTCAGTATTCTGCCACCCCTGCTGCAGAAGTAAGCACCTTCACAAAGGAGGCAACAATACACAAATAGGAGTGGTGAGGGTAAGATGCAGGTGGCAACCGTAACACGACCATTTTTGCAGCAATCAACACCTCTTGGAGGGAAAAAAAAATCCATGCGAAGTCATAGGTGGGAAGGAGCCAAGACATGGCTAAAAAGGAGCCACCGTTCAACTATTTTGCTGGATCCGAACATCGCAAAGGAACTGACATCCATGTTCCAACCTGTTATCAACCGCAGTGCGCTGTAGGGATTAACAGCTAACATCGCAGCACTCTCCCTCTTGAAATCCCGTGTCAGGCCAGGGTCTTCCAATTTCTCAGCTTTTATATCCACGCGCTTGCAACACCGGACCAACTTGGTTTGTTCCTAATGGAAGCGGTGATTCACTTCCTTTCCAGGAGCTACGCCGTAAAACGTTGACTAGAGCGCAAGCCGCCCCCCCAGATTTAAGGCTGAGAGAAAGAGAAAACAAAGTGAGGTGTAAAAGAAGATGGGAGTCGAGGGGAAAATCAACGCAGAGAATTCACCAGGAGGTAGAGGTTTTATCAAAGCGATTGGGTCATTAGGCAGCAAATTTGACTGTGCATTAACGCTGTACAGTAGTGGCTTTCGTTAGGGAGTTCTTCAGGGCAGACCCCTTTGTCTTCATACCTGTAAAACACCAATTCATATCTCGGGCAGACCACAAACAAAACAACATTAAAACAAAGCAGCGAAACAGAACCATTTACACCTGTTACACCTGGAGTCACTAGGACAGATTCAAGTCTCCGGAGAGAGACCATCTTCTCTCCTCTCATCCATATACTCGGCTCACATCTACAGTAGTTAAAAAGTACAAACTTTGATTTATACGCTTGCTTCGGTTCAGGAGGAGTTCACCATAGGATGCTGCCCTGGGAATCCTTGTTACACCTCTTGTGCCTGTGTCTGCAAACTGGTTTTAAACCAGTAATGGTGTCACTACAGCAGCAGAGCTCTCTGCATGCTGCAAAGCCCCCTCCAGACCCTTTTCAACGTTGCACAACCCAGCCCCATCGGACCTCTGCTTTTCCAACGTGACACTGAGGGTGCCTGCTGTGCATCCTCAGAAGGGATACGGGCATGTCTGGGAGATTAGAGACCGCTGGAATGGTACTGGAGGGCTATGTAGGAGGAGGGAGCCAGATCTGGCTCAGTCTTGGCTCAATCTTGTAGGACTGGAAAGGGTCCCTGGCACAAGCTATCTCCAGAAGTGTGCAAGGAGCTTGGCCTGGAGAGAAACAGCTTGTTCACACCAAAGCAGAGCTTGGGATGGAATTTGTGCATGTGGGTGACTGGTCAGCAGGACCTAGGAGGGCAGAGGAGGACCAAGTTATATTAGTAACCCAGTAACTCAACCGAAATTAAGACAAAACCACAGCGAGTTTTCCTTTTCCAACCTGCCCTACCCAATATGGCATCTTCCTGCACCCCGCACACCACTTTCTAAACCGGAAAAGTCTCTTAATATTGCTTCAGCTCCCTAAAATACGTTGAGGAAAGGCCAGACAGCAAAAATCTGCTGGTTTTGGGCCACGGCAGTGGTAAAAACGCCCCGCTATGGATTCAGTCTAAGCCTTCCCCTGGCCACATCGAACTTGTTCTGAGCAGAAAGCTGGTAATTTAGGCTCATGACTGAAAAAAAGCTGAAAGTTTGCCAGCCACATCTCTGTCTGGCATGCCAGAAGTTATAAAAACACTAAGTAAGACTACCAGGAGGAAGGTCTGATTTGGGGTTTATGAGAGAAACCTTCATGTAAAGGGGTGGAAGAAAACAGCAGACTTATCTCTTACGTTCTATCCCCCATGATAAAGAAATAAAGATCTTAAATAACAACGATAAAGATGCGGTTTAAGAGTTGGAAGCCTTCCTGTGTTTAGTCAAAGACACAGATTGTGCAGTCGGTGGGGTTTTCCTAAGACAGGCACGCATTTGTCATCCCTCCAGAACGGCACAAGCAGAGCTGATCCCACCTACAGAAGTGATGGATTTGATGAGTCCTTAAGGTCCCTTACAAGCTTAGCTCCTGTGAAAAGAAACCTAACACACAGAAAGCCAGAAGAGAGGAATTGATGACTGCATCCTACGAGTGAGTAACGGTTCCAGACCACCACGCATCTTCTCCTTCGAAGATGGTGGCCAACAGCCTGGAAACAGACCAGGGCGAGATTCAGGGATCTCACGAAAGAGTTAAAACGTTCAGGCAGGTAATATCCGCGCTCTGAAAGAATTTGGCCACCAGAGCTACTTCCCTGCAACAGTTACAAGCGGCTGCTGCCAATGCTAACATCAGAAGGCAGATACTGACAGGTTTTTTTTGCCCAGTCAGATGCCTCTCCTGACACTCATTTAGACAAGCCAGTACAAACACGCTGAAAAGGACATTTCCTATAGCAACGGCTTCTCAAGTAACTAAGGAATTTACCGACAGTCATGAAATCTCTGGCAGGCGGCTGGAAGACAGTGGGGTTAGCTTCCCAAATGTCCCGGGGCACGGAAAAGCTGATGCGACTCACGTAACAACGGTTCCTACGGTGCTGCTGAAGCCCGGGGTAGCTTGCGAGATGAATGACGGCCTCCCTGAGCCCTGCAACACGCAACAGGAGTTAGCGAAACCTGTACCGGTGGCCAAGCGATGTGGAGGAAGGGTGATAAATCACAGCTGCGAGTCAGGCTCCTCGTGAGAGGACATATTTCTGCTGAACCAACAGCTACTTGATTTTTTTGCTTCGGACCGGAGAGCCAAGGGCAGGTTTCCTTACACAAGGATTATGGACGAGTTACCAAAACTCGAAGCGAAAAAAAAAAAACAGCGTCCCTCCTACGGGAAAGCCTCAAAATGCTTTATCAGTGTTGGGTTTAAAGAGGACCAAACTGCCGTGGATGAGGGAAACTTGCACAGAAGTAACGAAGGTCCCAGCAGCGAAGGTCGGGTACAGTCACTGCCCAAATTTCTGGCTTGCATTTTCTGCCCCAGTTTACACCTCACCACCTAAGCGGACGCCGCGTAACTCTGTGCTAGAGCAGAAGGTGAAACTGATTCATGGAGAGGAAGCTGATCTAATTTTGCACAGTCCAGGGGAAGGGTGAGCTGTGCACAAGGTGCGGTACGCTCTCCCTTGCAGACGGAGCACTGGGTGTGGAGATCCCAGACCAGCTCGCGGTTTTCCTGTATGAAGGAAAGGGGATGTGGGTATAAGCCTGGAGCTGAGCCCGCAGAGCCAGCTGCTCCGCTTTTCACATCGGCCTCGGCACCCCCGATATCAAAACGGTCAGGATTGGCACCTTTGGTCCATCGCTAGTTCGAAGGCAGAAGGGAAAGCGTAGTCTCGACGAATTTAATCTGGTCTCAGATTTGCTGTGCTTCAGAAGACTTTGCAATCAGTTGTGCTTTTGTCTTTAAAGCAGAGCTGAAAATCATACGAATCCTGGAGAGCCGGTATC
Source organism: Oxyura jamaicensis (assembly GCF_011077185.1). Lineage (NCBI taxonomy): Eukaryota > Metazoa > Chordata > Aves > Anseriformes > Anatidae > Oxyura > Oxyura jamaicensis. The sequence continues at coordinate 115,666,554 of NC_048895.1, read as the reverse complement.
AATACAAGACAGATAAGTACATGGAAAGGTTCCAAGATGATTTTTTTTAAATACCAGGAGAGAAGGCCTGGACAGGTAGCTGACAGTCTGCTAGAGATGACAGATTAGCCTACTCTGCAGGGTACAATTTGCATCTGATTCATGGGGACTGGAAGAGAACTAGAAGGTTGAGATTTTAATGAGATTAATCATACTACTCTAGGGATCCCATTCATCCTGCCACTGAAGGGTCCTAGAGCCACTTTGTACTATCTGAACTGCATTTAGGAAGTTATCTGGGGTGTGCTGGGACAGAAACATGGATGATTGGAGGGAGGGAAGAGATAAAAGCTTGCTGGTTTTCCAATCAAGCCAGCCTGTATCAAAGTTATGTGACCACGAGCTGAGATTAAGGAATGCAGCAAACCTCAAATTCCAGCCTGAAGCTGAAAAGCTTTGAGATTTAATGCTCTCACATCTGCCAGGAGTGACTTTAAAAAAAAAAAATCAAAAATCAATCAATGCGGAGGAACCGTTCTGCATCCTGAAACAAAGGGAAAGGGTGAGATCATGCCTATTCCTTCAGCCTTGGTCAGGTCTCAGAGTTAACATATGAAACAGACGAGGAGCCCTGCTCTTAGCAAGGCCTGCCAGTGTCGGAGCAATAAATAAGCGTTCAAATAATAAGGCAGCACCCGTCGGCTGATGTGGCAGCGCGCTGCACTGCTGTCAGACCTGGGCAAACTGCAGGAGTCCCGTGGGTAATTGAAGACCTGGCGCCGCGCTTACCTGAAGGTAGACTTCAGAGCACAGCCACCGTGCTGGCTTGCCAGGCAGGCAGTTCATTAGCAAAGAAATACCGTGCGCTTCCAAACGTCTCTCTCACTGTGATCTTCTGTGTTGAACTTGGCATCATCACGGAGTGCCCGGACTGTTCTGTCAGCGGGGACACCAAGGCCCAGGGAGCAGCGAAGCGGTTTGCCCCCAAGTCGGAGAGCATCAATATTTGATGTAGGACTCCTGGGTTTTGTTCCTGGGTTTCCAGCCCCGGGTTTTGGCCACCGATATGTATTTCCCAGAAAAAGAGCTAAAAGCTGGGACTTCTTGTGCCTAGCTTCGTGGAGAAAATGAGGAACGAAACCTAACTACTAAGCCTAGCAGAAGGAAGCTGGTCTAACCCATTCCTAGCTGCGCGAGTGTTTTTCCATGCATCACTTACTCATCTAGGCACAGCACGGACCCTGGCTGAGATCCTGAGATCCACTCATGCCAAAGCTTGGGCAGTCCTGGTGGAAGGTTCTCTTTGCTCCAGTTCACATCCCCTTTTACTCGGACCCTTCATTTCTAGGTCAAATAAAGACAATACATAAAAGAAAACTTGTGATGTATAACCCCACTCTCTGCCCAAGTAACCCCTTCTTTGAGGACAATTTTTTGCCTGACCTTGGTTCCAAATTTGACAGCACAACCCTGGATTTTGTAACACCGGTAGAACAATCAGTGAAATGCATTTTTTTTTTTACTTATTTCACCTCCTGGTCTAAACAAACAATCAGGAGTCATGCTGAATTTATGCCCCTTGAAAAAAAAACACAAAACAGCACAATGTCTACAGAGTTGTCTATTGACCTAGCAGTTATCAGAATGTATTTTTTTTTTTTCTTTTCTGGCACAAAAGCAGCTTTCTAAACAGCCAGTGACCCACTTTCACCTAGCTGGCCTCTGAAGTTGAGAGAAGATTCATACGCTCTAGACGTTAGAGGCTCTGTTTGAAGTCACTGCTGTCAGGAGATGGTCAGTTTACGTCTCCTGTCCTAGGACAGGAAAAGGATGCACTCTCAGCTCCATGTGTTGCACTGAGATAAGCACAAAGATTTCTGGCCTATGCCCTTATCAGCTTTTCCTGCTACTCTCCAGAACAGACACCACCAAGACTGGCAGTAAAAATTAAACTTAAGGGGGAAAAAAAAAAAAAAAAAAAAAAAAGCCTCAAGTATTTCTCATAATCGCTTGTAATACAAAAGGTTGAAGTTTGGGGGAAAAAAATTCACGATAGGATTTTTGGGAGCACGAAAGACTACTTGTAATTTTCTGTATCCTCGATATAAACTGATCTCTTCCTTCGACACACCCCGGATGCCGTACGTTTTCAAACATCTCCGTGGTTAAATAGCAGTCTGTATTAAATTAAAGACAGAAATATTCCCCTCGCGAGCAAAACCAATTAGAAGGCAGAAGGACACGCATATGGAAATTACGGTGGTATATTAACATTCTTCTTCCACGGTTTCCTTTGCATTTCATTCCCTCTTCACTGCTCCTTCCTTCTCTTTATGTTTCTTCCGTCATTCCCCCCCCAAGATTCTTTGTGCACAGATGAGACAGGCTCCCAGGACCTCAGTTTATCTCCGATCTCTCCATCGCCTGCCCACATAAGATTTCATTTACGGGCGCCTCAGTCTCCACCCTGTATAAAACCGGAGTTACGCCTTGTTAAAACACTGCCATCCGCGAGCGAGAGGGACTCCACAGCACAGCAGCACGTCGATCTCATAAAAGGGACTTTACAAATTAACTTGTTTCCTTCTAATCTTGCAGAAGAAAACAGTTGGGGTTCCCAAATTCTCTTAGTAAATCCTCTTTGGAGACCACCTCGGTGGGCGAGCAGCACTGCCACGATCACACGCCCATGCATATACGTGGACGTTGTATTTTTGACATCTACTGGCACAGTTTGATCATCCAGGGACAGGCTTTAAGCTCTTCCCCAGCCCTCAATATGAATCAGTATTACAATATGACTGCTGGCCAGCTATTATTGCCCTTCTGAAGCACCAAAAGCCAATCCAGCCTTGCCCACAGTAAGAAATAAAGCTAGGAGGAGCATGTTCATTTCATAAGTGTAAACAATTTCCTCCAGGACAAGGTATTTTGGGTCAAGTTTAAAGGAACAGCCCAGTCTCATTTTGAAAAGCACATGAGATCTTCAGACAACAGCTTTCCAGGTGACTACAGACCTACCTACCGACTCAGAAAACCATCCTGAGATACAAAATGAACACCAGGTGCTGAAGCTACAATCCAAGTTTTGCTTCTCTAGTGTAAGCAGCACCTTCCTGCTAGATTAAAAATAAAGCTCCTAAAATTTAGGTTTAAAATTAAGATGCTCCTGATACATTTTACTCTTACACCTGACTTAATTTCCTTATTTAAGAGAACATAAGAAGAAGATTTCCCTACATCCGTGGAGTATCAAAACTTGGTTACTTTTATTGCTATTGAGTAAAATTTTCAGCAGGATGATGTAGATATTGTAACGTTTCTCTCAGTCACTTTAAATCCTCTATAATAATAAAAAAAAACTTAACTTGCTCTAATGCCCTGTAACAACACGAAAATACGGAAGTCTGTACATAAAAACAAAATAACTGTTTTATTAAAAGGTTTAGTGGAAAGAAAATCTTGCTTGATTTTTTTTTAGCACCTTCATTGCTGTAGTTCGCTTCGAGAAGGAGTAAGGGGACGTTCAGAGGAGGAACACGTCCCTACAATCAAATGTTAGGAACTTCATGAGCAAGGCACCTCACGTGCAGCCTTGTGTCCACAGACATGGAAGCTCAGAGGCTGAAATGATCACTGGGTGAGACAAGAAGTCCAGTTAACAGCATCAAAAATGTCAATTATCTCTTGAGAACCCAACTGGAACGAAACGATGATTTTAAGACCCTAATCACACGAATCAGCAGCATTATGTACAGCGCTCTGGATAATCCAGCGTGTGTATGTGCCTGTGTCCGGGTGTGTTTATCCTTAGATATCAGACAGAACAGGAAAGGAAGAGCTGAAACACTTGTCCAGAAAATGCTCAAAAAGAAAACACAGCCGGGCCAAATTTAGAAGCTTTACTTTGCTGTAATATCAAAGGCAGAATCGGCTGTGAAAGCAACCGGCTCTCAAGAATGGCAAAATAAACTCAGGCAAGTCTCGGGAGGAAAGCACTGATCAGAGACTGGATATTGTTGACTGCTGCTGTTTTGGTTAAGCGAGGTCCTTTTTGACGCTACTAAGATAGGCTTGTCAAAGAACAACAAAAACGGAAAGAGAAAATAAAGAAGAAAAGCCAGACCACGGCCATTTCGGGGGGAATCTGTTTGGCAAAGCCTGGCTTTGAGCTGGAGTCTGAAGAAACAAAACTCAGAATGAACTTAACAACCTTCCTAAAGTATCTTTTTTTTTTTCTTCCTCCTTTGGAAAAATAGTGTGGGGCCTTTTGCAGATTTCAATAATCTGATCGGCGACTTGGTTTTTGATCAAAGCAGAAGTCTAAACAGCCTGAAAAAGATTTTTTGATGAAAGAAGGAAAAAAAAAAAGGCATTTCGTGCTCAATTCAGAAGGAAGTTTCCCTCGCAGAAACAAGGCTGTTTGAATTTGTTCAAAAGCTTCCGTCAAATGAAATGAGCCAGAAGTCACACGTTTTAATTACTTCTGTCTTTAACAGGCATCATTTACATCAAGCTATAGCCACTACCTGCACACGATACTGATGTACCAAAATCGGTTTGAAACTGACTTTTTACATGGTGTAAATTAATTTCCTTACATTGTGCAGAAGAGGATTCACCTGAGAGCCCGAAAAACATCCAGATCTCTTCTCCTACAGCAACCGTAATCACAACCTTAAGCTCAGGAACAGCACTGAGATAGGAGCACAGCATCCACCCATCTCTGCCCCCCAAAAAAGAGAAGAAAATGCTGAACTTGGTCAGCATCCTGCCTTCAAATTGCTGTTACTTCACCTGGGGAAGTCTACCTTGAGGATTCAGTGAAAGCAATAAAGCATGTCAACACGATCTGTAGCATCCGATGGATGAAAACTGGCTGCAGAATTCACCCTCCCAGTGCCAACCTCCCGTTGTCTCGATATTCAGGAGCTGAAGTGATGTCAAGCAATTTCCTGGGCTCAAAGTAATGCCAGCAGACAGACACTCTGACGCCAAGAGAGGATGATGGCGAGATAGTGCGGCCCTCTCATTTTCATAAGAACTCGAGGGAACTGCTCCCGTATCTTCTGCAGAATTAATCAAGATAAGTTAATGTGTGATAACATGCAACTGAAGCGCTCTGAAAGGAAGAAAACCCGAGCGGCTTCTGGCTCTCCAGGATTAACCCGAGCAGCTCTCCAAGAAACACAAAGCTCTCCTCTCTGCCCTGATCCACCCCCAAAACTGAGTTCATTCTGTAGAGTTTGTGAAACGTTGAGGATGGAAACATAAGGATGGAAATGTAAGTCAAAGAAACCCAAGGTGATGGATTAACTTCTTTAATACAAAAGCACTGACACGACACTGATGCTGCTGCAGCCTAGCACAAAGGCTTTCACCTAACCTGTAAATACTTCTCCCTCTGTTATGCTTAAAATACCCCACGGTACTAATCCATAAATGGTTTTTGCACGCGCAAACAAGGACGTTTTGAGATGTTTCAGAGAGGTCTAAATTACATTTTGTGGCTACATTCCCACCGCGAGCCGTTTTACGTTAAAACCAAGAGCCAGGAACTGTGGGAACATCTGACTTCTGGGGAAGGTAAGAAACTGGAGAAGGGTTTTTTTTTGTCAAGAACGTCAGTTGCTAGCACGTAAACTGGAGTTATCAGGAGACGACCACCTCTGAGTGCAGACATGTTCTCCCTAAAACCCAAGCTGTTCCTTCCCGACAGCCTTCCCTTTTGTATAATATTCTTTTTCCATCTTCTAAACGCTCTTTTAATAAAAACAGAATGAAAACTCAACTTCTACCTCCTGCGTAACCAAGAAGTTAGTGCTCTAGCTTGTAAGACTCCGGAGGGGGGGCTATGGGATTGCAAAACCCCCATACCCAATCCGTTCACACTCAGCTGATGGGGACAAGTCACTGCAGGCAGGCAGAGCCAGGCGAGAACCAATTCCCCCCGGCAGTCAGTACCTAATTAAAAAGCTAACTGAAAAGAGTAAAAGGAGGGTTTTGTACGATCATCTGGTTTTGCTTACTTCAATATAAACTACTTCGGTACCTCTCTCGTAAGCCTGCAGGATGTTTCCCTCTGAGGGGCTGCGGTCCTTTGATTAAGAGCCGGAGAAGCACGGCTTTCCCCAGCGTAACACAGCAATTAACACAGTTCTCAACCAGCTATCAGCGTCTAAAGACTCCCGCGTCTGTGCAGCTTTATTCATCGCAAATGAGGCGCTCTGCAGATTCAAGAAGTCTTCTAGCCACATGACAGCAACTAACACACCGGGAATCACATGCTAGCAAGGAAATATCTGCAGCAAGCGCTTTGAAGTGTTCACAGGGAATTCCCAATGAGCGCAATGAATTAGATCTAATTAATAAACCATGCTAGCAAGACACGGACTGTCGGTGTATTCGTGCTCACCATCACTTCTAGGCACACACAGGCACCAACGTGGCGATAGGCAAGCACCAGGCAGGTGCACGTTACACACAAGGGCATCACTTATAAAGAGTGAGATGGCCAAGGCGTCTAAAAATATCGCCTAGTATTTTTACAGAAAACTCGATCTGAATGGAAAGCTTTCGTGCTCCCTTTTCTCACCTGCACCATTCACAAGGTGACATAGATAAGAAGCATCCCCGATGGCATGGATTAATAGAGGAACTTCAGAGGATGAGTTTCTACCCAGGTATTTATATCATCTCCCACTGCGAGTGAGCTGACAAGAAGCTGTAACCCAAAAAAAGAATGCATCAAAAATGAAATTGTATAGAAAAAAATCCAAATTTGTCTGTTTGCTACGGACAAATTTTGACAGACGTGCTGGCTATGGAAGAGCTGTCTAAACAAAAGGTGATGTGACCAGCACGTTGTCCTCTCTCACAAAACAATAACTTCTCAGGGTGCAGTGATGAACAGGACCACCAGAAATAATGCGTATTTCTGTCCAGGAATATACAAAAGGATGAAAAATATTCGTATGCATAACTCATTAAACTCTAAACAGTCACAGAAGTCTACGGGAGCTGCCGAGATTACTACAATCCAGATCCACAAGGATATTTAGGTGTCTAACTTTCAGCACCTTTGTGCTTTTGCATACCGATACCATTTGAGCTGCACAATTGTGTGTTATGCTTTGAAGAGGACCTCCCCTCATGCAGCGAGTAGGGCAGACCTCTCCAGAGATGAGTCAGAGGTTTTGCACTCCAGGAGGCAGCGTTCTGCAGGACCCCACCTCGCCTAGTGCAAAACACACGGAGCCAAACAGACAAGAGTTTTGTGGTTAAATAAAATGAGAAATTCAACATTACTTTGGCCTTGGCCGTAGAGCACACTGAGATGAAGTCAAACCCTTCATTTCTGTTTCTCTTTTTTTAAGTGCCTGTCAAAAACCACAATCTGAAAAACACTCAGAGCTTTTCTTTCGTCAAGAGCAGCAGCGCTGTGAATACACGCAGCTTTGCCGTGTGGAGCAACACAGACAAAAAAAAGAAGCCGAGGTTCCAGGTGTCTCAAGCTGCACACCTAAGACCAGTAGACATCCGGACTGCTTCAGACGAAATGGGGCACCCAAATTCTGATACGTGGGAATTTCCTAAAACGAGCCAAGGCTTTGCATGCTACTGTGCTTCCAGCTTCACAGCATGGACAACCGGAGGCCAGTGACTAGGTCAGAACCCCGTTTTTTATTCGTTGTTTGTTTTTTTTCTAAGTTTACCAATGATAAATACACTTTTTGAGCTTAATTGCCCGTCAAAAGGCTGGGATTATACTCTCTCCATCTCACAGCAACATTATGAGGACTGGGACAACTGAGGGTGAAATTCTCCGTGGTCAGACTCCTTCAGATCATCCCTTATCTTCAGGATATAGCAAACTATCTTCTAAAATTAGCTCCTGTCTTCCCCAGACCATAGAAGACATGCTGAGAAGAAAGGATTTAGAGGCTACAGTAGCAAACAATGTAGAAATCTAGCATAAATATTCATAATTGTCTTCTGAGCAGTGTTTGAATAGTATGTAGTAAATAAAGGCCCAGGCCACACCCTCAGTGAAAACAAAATACTGAATAGCTGTTCATTATCGGAGTGCTATTTCCAGCGAAATGAACAGTACATAATTATGTAAATAACAATTATGATTGTCTAAATAATCTCAGTGCAGAACTGGAAGGAGTCAAGTTGCGTGATCAATCTCAGATTCAGCGTTTTGTACTTTATCAGCACTTACACTACTATTCAAACCAGGTCCAGCATGATACATTCTGTACTGAGAACGGATATAATATCAGAAAAAGGACGAAATAAACATGAAAATCGTGACCGTGTATTACATAAAGGTCTCTAGGAGACCCACTCCAAGCCACTTCAACCCACACAGGCCACGGGCACAGCCAGCTCGTGTCCACGCTCCGCAGCCAGCCCGTACTCCTTCTGCAATGACACGCGCTCCCAACTTTCTGTCGGTACAGGTATGAAACGTGTTCGACATCCTGAACGTTCCTCGTGGGATATCCACACGTGGATGTAGTGAAAAAGCAGATGTAGTGACAAGACAACCTGATGAAACGTGTGAGCTTTTTAAAGACATCAGAGAATCTTAAAAAAAAAAAAAAAAAGAGCGACATCCTATTCCCAGCAAATAATTTTAGAATTCACTGCTTACCAGACCAGGAAGTAATCATGAGTAGAATTGAAACTCCAACGTATACTTTATTAAAAGCTAACTCAAATGTTTGACTCTCTTTGCTGTAAAGCTTACTTGCCAAACACAGAAGCGAGGTGTGCTCTGTTAATACTAAGACAAACAATGTGGATTGCACTAAAATTTAGGAAGTCGCCATATATAAGTTAAAGCAGTATTGGTTTCTACAAGTAAATATTCCACATCATTTGCCTTATGAATGGATTCTCTTTGATGAATGCCCCTTCATGATGCTTCTGAAGAAAACGAAGTTTTTAATTGTACCACTTCCAGCTCAGAATGGACAAAACTCCACGTCTCTTTAAATAAAGCCAGCTATTCCTCTAGGCGATGACATTACCTCTGAACCATCCCAGCCGGGTGCTGAAATCAACGTTGCAGGGCTTGCAAAACAGAAAGCCGCTTCCCACTCAGACGGTTAAAACCTGCCCGTAGCCTGGAGTTCCTGTTGGACTCCTCAGAGAGGACTGGATGCTCCAGCAGTTTTGGCAACGCGCTTCCCCATTTTGACTGGGTTAGCGGAACGAGGTTAGCCCACATTCCTGCTAGCCACCTTGGGCCGTGCTGATCTTGCGTAAGCTCACGTACAAGGGCAGCAGTGTATATCCACGGCTGAAGGCAGCCCACCATGGAAAAGCACCTGCAGTGGAGGGAGCAGCTCAGAGAACAAACCAGCAAAGACTGGCAGCCCACTGATGAGAGAGCTCAAGGTCGCTGGCTTGATATTCAGCTCGCCTTAGCCCCTGAAATATTTTAAGGATGATTTCCATTCGTGACAGCTAGTTTCTGCTGCATCAGAGAAACTCCCGGCTGCTAGAAGGAAGCTCGTGTGTGCCACGAGGTCTTTGCTGCAGTAAGGTTCTGGTGTTGGAATCTGTCCATCCAGCAAAACTCAACCGGCTACAACTGTAAGGAAACTATTTGCACCTTTTTCAAACAGCTCAGTAGTTTGTTTGCACATCGCCAGATAAAACAGGTAAAGCAGAAGAATAAGTTATCTGTCTTCATTTAAAGAGAAACAAAAATTAAAACTGTATGAAAATGCTTTAAAAGGGTTAAGAAATGGTTTTAAACAACAACTAGGGGAAGTTCTGCAAGTTTCAGAAGTTGATCTGCCCTCCAACTGGAGAACAGGTGCCTGGGAGGTATGAAACCTAGCACTGTCTTGAACAGAAAGTTAACTACTATACTAGGATAAAATATAACAAACCCTACTAACGCTTTCGAACAGGGAGCAGCATGGCTTTGTGCTTCTCTACTGTGAGAGACGATCAAGCATGCTGGCTCCTTTCTTGCTGGATATAGGGTAGGGGTCGAGTATACAGCTCTATACATCACAAACCTTTCTCTCTAGCAATTTTCAGAAATAATAGGGGGGAGAAACTTTGATTCCAATTAAAGCTTTCAAAAAAAGTCTTTCAAAACGTTTTTCTTGGTGTACAAGCCACAGTCTGGTGTTAAGGGCTCTGCATCAGTTTCACATTAACGTTCTCTCAAAAACTTGCTGCTCAGGACAGCCTCGGGAAGCCCAGGTCATTAAAAACAGCACGCCTCCGATTCTGTGAGCGGAGATGAGCAGCAAACACATTAGAGGGATATTCAAGAGTTAACAGGTAGTGCTCTATGCATCACAGCTTCACTGTTTCAGCAAATCTCCAGCAACACCTAATTAACAAATCTCTGATGAGCTGTTTCTTCGAGAGCTCAACCTCGGTGCTCCGTGCAGATCCAGTTTTAACGTGCCAGCCCTGCAGCTCCGACAATCCCTGCTGTCCCTCGGTGAGGGAATACCACGGTTCTTCTGGCCAGCTCTAAGTGCTCATTCACGGCCCCCCCCCCGCCCAAAGAAAATGTTTATTTACTAAACTTGGGAGCATTTGGTACAAAGCAAAAAGCAGCAAGCTACATCAAAGCCTCCCTATTATCACTCCCTAGTGAACTGTGAAAATATAAATTCAAAGCTGACAAGCTAGTTAGATTTTTAACTAAAATCCTGAGCGCAATTAACTTGAACCGTGCCACTCTGCTACTGTACTTCTGGCACCAACTTTGAGAAGTGGCCCAAATTCTTCTGAGGAACAGAAAGACCATTTATCTACCACATTTATTCAGGGCAAACCTCCCTCGTGTCAGGCAGGGAATGTAGCGTTGCTGATGGTGACTGGCAGTGATAAAGGAGGCGGTGTAATTTTCAAACGCGTAGCGTGCCCCGCTTTCCCAAATGTTATAGGAAAGTCAATAATATGCCCTCCTAAATAACGAGCGGGTACCAATTCTGAGACAGACACAGTGGGAAAAGGTGCCTATAAATTTCTGGGCGTATAAAGCTACTGCTTTGAGAAGTCTCCCTGCTCGGATCGCTGACATAAATGCATTTTTATTGTAAAAGTTGGTTAAGGAAAGTGACTTAGAAAGGGAAAGAAAGATCATCTGTGTACAGCAATGCTATGTCACTGTATGTAAACGAATGGCATTTATTTACAGAACAATTTGTATTCACGTGCTCCCTCCCAAGGTTCCTCGAAGTCCTATCCACGTTCTGCACACTGATCCGTTTTGGCAGTACCAAAAATCTGTAAGATAGAGACTGGCACCACCGTAATGCATTACCTAAGCATACGTCCAGAAATGAAAACAGAAAATATCCCGTATGCATTTGCAATATATATATATAAAGCAAGAGCCGTACCCAGAGCACACTCTGTTCAAAATATTTATCCTTCACGGAGGCCAAAATCATCATATTCAATGGAGAGAGGTGACCCTCAAACGCACAGGTCAGACCGTGAGTGGGTTAAATGACCCTTCGCCGGCGCTCTTCTCTTCCCCTGCTTCTTAGATGCTACATCACCAAGTTTAACCTCTCAGCTAGGATTAATCTCCCTCTACTTTAGGCCTCCAGCTTAACTCCGAAACAATTGGAGAACATTGTCTTGACTCCATCATTATCGGCAAATCTCCACAGCAACAAGATAACCTGAAGGACACAAGGAAGCTAAGTGGATACCTCTTGTATGACACCCTGAAGATGATTGTGTGTCAAGACCCTTAAGTGTTATTAAACGCCACGGCTCTCCCTTGAGAGCCATCTCATGCTTTCTTTCAAGGACTTCAGAGCCACGAAGACCGAATTCTTCCACCAGCCTGACAATACAGGTTCCAGAGAAACCGGTTACTAATTAGGACAAAAGAGTTTTGCAGCTGCAGTTCAAAACTCTGAGCCATAAAAAAGGAAAGCTTCTTGAAAAACTAGGTACAAGAAGTACTTTTGAGATGTCACAGCAGAGTCCTAACACTTCGCTGCCTGACATCGGCTCTAGATATTTTTTACCAAGCTTCCAACCCTGCAAGCTCCCGTGGAATACTACTGGTTTCCATCCTTTCGGCCATCCTTCCCTTACACGCTTCCACACAAATTTTCACCTTTTTCAGGTGAAAGGCCTTGTCCCACAGCAGCCGCCTGGCTCAGTGCTAGTCCAAGAGCTTTCAGTGAACGCCGGCAAACCTTGCTGCAACAGGCGAAGATGTCAGCAGATCCAACCGCCTGCATGTCTCTTTGCTGAAGGTTACTGTCATCCCCACACAGCAAAAGCAGCACCAGAGAACATCTGCCTGCGAATTAGTCACTCTAGAGCAAAGCCACCACGCCGACACGTTAAGCCACGAAGTCATGCCGTATAACTCGAATGGCGGAGGCACATGCACGCGATTTTCCTTCAGCTGACTCTGCAGCAGGGAATATCACTGAGAACAGAAATCTCGTACAACCCCGCAGATCTACCTAAGCCCTTCTGTCCTCAGGTAGAGAATGTGTTGTTCTAATTCTGACAAGGAAAGGAAGACGCTTCAAAATTAAGCGAACTTTAAATCTAGATTGTGATTTGAGCAATATCTGCATCAGCCCTGCGAGGCTTCTGTGCTGTATGCTTTAGTGCTAAGCGTGTCGAGGTGACAGACTTCTGAGGTACAAACGACCTCTGGGACCAGCCAGGCTCTACAAACCTTGTTGTGAGTTCTGCCATCCAGGTACGGCTCCGATGGTTAAAGCAGAGGGGGCAGCAGCAGCAGCACCACCACGCTGGAAGAGTCCCAGAAAGCAAGCACAAGCCAGGACCGGGCACGAAGCCCTTTATTGTTATCAGTGTTTTTGTAAAGTCAGTTGCCAGGAGTGACAAACCTCTGTTTTCTAGTGGCAAGTGTTAAAAATCAGAACACCCAGACTCCTGTTGCTAAAGAGCAGGGGCTATGCCGATGGGCGTCTCTTGGAGACACCCATTTCCCTACGACAACGGAGGAAAAAGGAACAGGCCATATTTTGTGCCGTTGGATGCGATCCATCGCAGTTGCTACACACAGCATTCCTTTGCCATTTGGTAACCGAGAAACACAAGGCTTATTAAAAAAAAGAAGAGAAAAAAACACCCCGCAGTGCTCTGGTTGGCGAGCGCTGGTCAGAGGAGGTCTGCTGTAATGAATGGATGTCAGGGAATCAGCAGCCCAAATGATGCATTAAGTACTAGCTGTCAAAACAAGGGCTGCTACTTCACTTTACCAGAAGCAACCATTTATACAAACACTCCGGCAGGTAGATACTTCTTCACTTCGTGCTTGACCCCAGCTTTCCGAGATCCACAGCCCTGCAGGGTTACATACCCTCGCCCTCAGATCTCAGCAACTTGGTGGCTCCGGAGCACGCTCTCCCCTCCCATCCTGATTTTATGTAAACAGCCTTCTATTTGCAAGGATTTCAGAAAAGCTGGAGACAGTCACGCTTCAGGAATCTCTGAAAGTTTAATTAAGTTACAGGGTCCTAAAACCACAGTATCGCTTTTCTAGGTGTTCTGGCTGTAGAGTTCAAAAGGTGAATAGGTAAAGCACATGCAGTACGCTTCCAACAGCTCTGCTAGCTCTCCAGAAATAGCCAGCAGGAAAAAAAGAGCATGCACGATGCACTTTCCACTTAAACATTCTCACTTTTATCTGAATATTTCAATGTGTTTTGTAAAAAACTACATACTTAAGACGAATTGGACTAATACCACCTACGTGGTGCGTGTGAATCATCCCTGGATTTTAGGGATTTGAAACTGGGATGCACAGAAGTGACTTGACTCCAGGCTGTGTAGCGTGTCAGTGGTGAAAGCAAACCAAAGAGCCCTGATACGAGCTCGCTGTGCCTCACCTGAGTCACATTCCTGGGATCCACTGCGGGGTGATGTCCTCTACAGACAAATCACGCACTCCAATCCGTCTTGGCATAAAAAATGCCAAGGGGCTAGGAGAGAGGAGTTTAAAAGCAGCAACTAATAGAAGGCTTAACAAGGCATGAGTTAAAACGGGGACACCTTGCCTTCCAACTTGTTCGTGTGCAAGTTACAACAAAAAGCTTCCTCTTCCAGCCACTTGCTGACGTCTGAGATTACACAATTTTCTCTCATCACCTCAAAGGTTGGCCCAGCATTCTCCCTGCTTTTAAGATGAAATGTAAATGAATGTCGAAGCTTTCAGCATCAGCACAGTCACAGATAGAAAGGGGCTGAAATCAGGTCACTGACCAACACCAAATCGCTCCCCGCTGGAAGTTCATTTTCCAGTTCAGGAGGACAAACGTTTTTAGGTAGAAACAAACCTGAGGACTGCATAACCTGACCCACTGTGTGTTTCATTATATCGCCGCCCCAGATTCAGCACCAGAAGGTTTATATAAGGAGACTACTACGGTGGTCTTCATGGAACAATTTGAGATTTGAACTGAACCGTTACTGGACAGATCGGGAACATACTTAGCAAACTCTGTAACCCTCTGGACTAAATGTGTTGTTTACTACGGACCCAGTTCCAGGATGAGCTGAGCCAGGCAAGTACATAAAGATTTGAAACCCTCAGATGGTTTCAGAATTGTTGAAGAAATAGCTTTCGCTTGAATGTGACAAGCGGCGGCAGACAGACTTAACAGCCTCTGATATGCCAGACATCAAAACAGAATTCAGGAAGTTGTCTTTGCTGCTTTCAGTGACACGTTTCATATCAAATTTCGTTTCAATGTTAGTAGTTGCAGAGAAATTCTACACCTAACGTTATCCAGGACTTTGTAGTTATTTCGATGAGAAACAGGTAAAGCTAGGGAGTGTTCCAGACACCTTGGTGAGTTTGGTACAGACTACGGTGCCTTTCTGAACGTCATGAAGAGTTAAAGGAGTAGAGGGGAGGAACAACAAAAACTCCTCCTTAATTAAGTGGTGGCATCGCCATCCCTGGAGGTATTTATGTGGAGATGGCACTATGGGACATGGTTTAGTGATGTGACTTAGCAGGTCAGGTTGATGGTTGGTCTTGATCATCTTGAAGGTCTTCTTATGTATCTCTTATGGCCCCTCCAGTATCCCTGGTCTAATTGTACCTGGTCTTGAGCTTAAAGCTCAGTGTAAGGGCTACCAAACAAGGTGTTTGTGCTTACATTCGCCTCATTTGAGAGCTCCTCACCAAAAATAGCCTTGGTGAACCTGCATCCTGAGGCACACGAGGATTTTCTACCAGCAGGTTAAAGCTTATCTACGCAGAACTTTCTGGAGGTCCACCGCAGACTGTGCAGCAAGCTTCCACAGAAACTGATTATCATAGCCAGCATCTTCCATCTGCTCCAAAGCCAGAGCACACTTCAACTTGTCTTCACTAATACCCACTGGGTTCACATTACTGAGAGTCTGCCAAATCAAAATACTTGAGTGCACAACCAATTTCCCCCAGGGAGAGACAGAACAAACCAGGCACAACAGACAGATGTCAGATCACCTAATCCAGTGCAGGGAAGAAGAGTTCAGACACTGTCACGTGCACAACGACTTCAGAATCTGTACAGTCGAGAACTCAAACGCTTCCCAGCTGAGCAAAACTCAGGTTTGCTTCAACTCCTCTCATTTTTTCTGCTTACTTCAGCTTGCTTCCTTGTTCTCTCCTCTTAACAAGATCTGATTTAGCAGTCAAAGTTGGACAACGTTCATCCTTACATGCTTCCTAGGAAGCATTCTGTAACAAAACACAGCAAGCCATCATCCTCAAGACAGTGGTAACCAACATTTTAAAGACGATGTTAAAGTAAACAGAACGTGGATGGTATCTAGTAACCCAGTGCACGATCTCTAATCATACTCCTACTCTTTTTTTTAACTGGGGGCTACATGCAGCCCTTAGCAGATGGTCAAATGAGTGCCATTAGCCCGCAGGTCACATTTGCATTTATATACGGCATCCACAGAATTATTCAAAAGGGCATTGATGATAGCTTGAAGAGTAAGGCCGTAGATGTAGGGAAAAGACACAGACAAGGGATTTCTTCACCTCGTCGTATCTTTGACAAAACTCAAGCCCAAATTAGGTTCAAATTGCCAAACTTTTAAAATATGTCAGGTGGCTGAAAGGAGGTCTAAAACGAGGGAGTATCTCATACACTCTTAAATATACCCTGATGGGAAAGTTAAATATCAAGACATACTCTAACCGTAGATATTTATCCTGACTGGAAAGCAAAAAAAAAAAAGCAAATGTTCACAGCTGAAGATGGAATAATTCATTAGGGAAGTCAAAATACTGGATTGGAAGTGGAAAAGCTTGTTTCTTTGATTTTATGCACATTCTCAAGTCAAATCATTTATTTGGCTCCAGCTTCTGCTTTACTCGATCCACCTAAACCACCTCGCAGTTCCACAATCAGTTTGATGACCCTAAGTCAGAAGATACCCTTGCAGAAAGGTTAGACGCTCTTTACAACTAAAATTAGCAGCAATAAGACCACGCTGTGAACATCCAACCCTTCTGTACGCCGTTTGAGTGGATCCGGCCACCTTCCTGGAGGATAATAAAATATATTCCCTGACTTCTGAGAGAGAATTCACACTGCTGTTTTCTTCTCATTTCCACAGTAGCGTTATTCCTATAAGAGACCAAACCCCAAACGCCACTGCAAGACCATCACCTTGGCTCTCTGCCACACCAGCAGAAGGAAGGAGCAGCCAGCACACTCTTGCACGAGTACACGAGGGAAAGCTGGGCAGGTAGCAGCCTGTGAGATCAACTCGCTGTCAAGAACTTGCCCACCTGGCTTTAAAATCAACAGGAAGCCACCTGCTTAGTTCATGGTTCCATATACAAATCCTGTTGCGATAGGATCAAAAAAAGTGTACTTTTTCTTGTTTTGAACTATTGCACTGGAATTTTATTTATTTAAAGAAAACGCTTTGATCAGACAAATATTTTTAAAAGGAAAAACAAAACAAAGTCATCCTATAAAAGCGGAGGCCCATGACAAGGACTGTTGGGAAGGAAGGGATTACTCATGGTGAAAATAAAGGTAACTTCACTCTCCACGTATCCTTAGGTAGCAGTGCACTCCTTTCTCACAATATACACACTGGTTAAAAAAAAAATAAGCACAATTGGGATTTGTTCTGTGCACCCAGTTGAGCAGCTAGACCTTTTCTAACATTTTTATACTTCCTTTTACAGTTACACTGCTTTAACACCACTTACACACCCCATGCATAAGAGTGGCTCCAGTTCTGTTTTCTGCTATTTCAGTCGAAGCTGGATTCTTCTGCTCTTCCACCCCCTCAAAATAACTCAGTGAAGAATGCCACCAGGGAACCACTTCCAGAATAAAATGCTGTATGGTATACAGAAGACTAAATTCAGCATATAGATGGTGAAAGCCTGTACTGTCTGTCTGTTACCAGCAGACTTCTCCATGAATTTCCCCTGTTATTTCCCCAGACCTGCTTACGGATGTGAGCTTGGTTCACGTAGTGCCTGAGGACTTGGTATCGCCCACTGAACACTCTCTGTATATTTAAATGACAAAAAGCTATCAGCCATGATGAAAGATCTACTTAATTCCAATGCAAAAGCCATAACGATGATTTTTTTCTTCTTTAAACCTGAGGGGGAATTTTTATTGTTGTTGTTTTGGGTGTTGGGGCTTTTTTGTGCTGTTTTTTCTTTCTTTTATTTTATTTTTTAAATTATTCACAGAAACAGAACTACATTTTTAACACAAGTTCTGTTTGGGCTTTTCTTCTTGAAAACGTTCACTACCTAAAAACTCCCACAATGCAAAAAGCAAGGGCAGCAAAAATACACTTCCAAAAATGCAGTGCAGCTTTCACACAAACTGTAGTTAAAAAATGACTAAGTTTTCTTGATATATGAATTTGTGGGTAAACCATTTATCAATGACCTGTTTACCTGTGCAGCAGAGTCCCTCAAGCCGAGGGCCATGTCATTCCCCTTTGACTGATTAATTAGCCAATCAAGGGATATTTTTCACTGTGAGGCATGATGGTTTATTCCAGCTAATGCATGGTCTCTAATGGTAGCACATTAAAGCCAACTCGGCTGTTTAAGCCTATCGAAGTGACCAAAAGGGAAGGAAAGAAGATAAATCAAAAGAGCTCCCCCCACTTTTGCTTCAGTTCCTAACAACCCCCCCAAGGAACTAACGCTAGAGGCAAGGCTCTTCTCCAATGAAGAGGGAAGAAAAAGCATCATTTCTTCCAGGCCAGGAGATGTCTCTTCCTCTCCATTTCTTTGCTGATATTTAAACTATAATTTATCCTCAGCTGATTAACAAGGTGCTTATAGGCAAACATCAGTATTTTGTTCTTGTGTGTTGTTTTTTTTTTGAAAACACTACTCTGACACCACGCTGAGGAAAGTAATTTTTACCAGTGCTCCTGGAACAATCTCATCTGCATGGAGAAGTATAAAAAGTATCATAGAATCACAGAATGGTTTGGACTGGAAGGGACCTTAAAGATGTTTGAACCCCCTGCCATGGGCACAACCCCTGCCGCCAGCCCATGTTGCCCCCAGCCCCATCCAGCCTGGCCTTGGGCACTGCCAGGGATGGGGCACCCACAGCTCCTTGGGGCAGCCTGCACCAGGGCCTCCCCGCCCTCATACTGAACAATTTCTCCCTAATGTCTGATCTTACCCTCTCCTCTTTGATTTTAAAGCCGCACCCTTGTCCTGTCCCTCCCCCTACAGAGTCCCTCCCCAGCTCTCCTGCAGCCCCTCAGGCCCAGGCAGGCCGCTGGGAGGTCTCCCCGGAGCCTTCTCCTCCCCAGGCCCAACACCCCCAGCTCCCTCAGCCTGGCTCCAGAGCAGAGGGGCTCCAGCCTCTGCTCATCCTCGGGGCCTCCTCTGGGCCCGCTCCAGCAGCTCCACGTCCTCCTGGTGCTGGGCCCAGGGCTGAACACAATTCTCCAGCCAATATGGCCCAAATTAACATCTTGAGCCTAATTCAATGTTGTTTTGAGTCATTATGTCTAGCATTACCAGTTACCAACCCAGAGCAACAGTTTTCTAGACCTCCTTTACGCTACACTGTGCTGCCAGATGAAGATTTGCTCTATCTGTACCACCTGAGTATACTGAGGATATATTTAGCTCTTCAGCTGTATTGCCATGCTGTCCTCCATCTGAGTCTACACCACTAAGCTGTACTGCTTGTGCCTCAAGCATGGGCAAAGGCCTTCTACAATGGTAATTTTAATAAATTTTATTCAAGTGGTCAGAAACAAAGAAGAAGCAGGTGAACACACAAACCTAATGGTATTGATTCTCTAATATTTATGCTGCAGAACACACTGAGCTCTCCCCGAAGTCAATGGGAAGTAACCCACTGTAAGCTGACTCTTACCATTTCCTAGATCATGTGCTTAAAAAACAGTAATGAGTAAGCCAAACTGGTCAAAGTAGCACTGAGCTAGAGGCTCACAAACGTTTTCTCATCAGAAGCAGGCTGCTGGGGATACCAAATACATAAAAGCACCATCAGGTTGCGCAGACTTCACCACCAGGTCACCAATTTCTTCTCATAAACCATCATTAAAAGAAAACCTTCGAAAGAACCGGATAGGTCAAGAGGGTTGGGCTGTGACCATATGCTTACAAGAATATAGCTTTTTCACTGAAACAGAATATATTCAGCACATAACTTTTTAGGAGCACCTCACTATTAGATGCCTTCTTTGATCAGTACAGAAAGAGCTGCGCATCTTCATCATCTTTAGAGCAAGCAAACGCTTCTGTTTAGGCTCTTGTGCCTCATCACTACAAAGGGAGCCTGGAGAAGATGCCCAGATCTTCTGGAAAGTTAGGTAACAAAGGGTGGGGTTTAGCCCCTATGTCTTTCTTTCCCTTCATTCCTGATAAAGTATTATTTTTTACTCTTTCTAATGCCAACAAAACACATTACATCTGTGCTGAAATGGTGAGGTCACATATAGGAATAAGCACCATGAAGTTCTAACTTTTAATCCCAAATCTGGCAAACTCTGTAGCCTGTTGATAACGGCACCTAGGCACAAGACGCGAAGTACCTCTAAAATACTATTATTTTTTCTGCTAACACTTGTGTAATCAAAATAAAGGAAAGATGTGAAAGTATCTTAGTGTATTCCTACTGTCTTTCTCTGGAGCCCACTGACAGCAACTACATTTTTACTGTGGTTTCTTAAGGAAGTGAAGTTTCCACATTTGTTCTGCCCAGATACTTGTGTACATCATGTGCTCCTGTCTCTCCAGCAACTTTTCAATCCAACCCAACAGAAGCTCAGAGATTTCGAAGACATTAAGACTCTAAAATATTTAATGAAAACAGGACAGAGAAGGCGAACAGATCAGCATGCACACGGACAGGGCTTTCAGCATGAGCTCATCTCCTTCAGACCACAGAATCCAAGCACAACACAACCACAGGAAATCAAGCTTCAATACTGGAGCTGCTCAAAGACGTTGTTGGGAGATGTTTTACTTAAAATCAATTCACCTTTCCCCATTCCAATGGGTCTAGAAGTGTTAAACTCATTTTTTTTTTCTTGGCATCACTTACTAAGGAGCTGGGATTTCCCTTAGGGGACTCTTCCACTGCCCCGCTGACATCACTATGAGGAAGCCTGCAGAAGAGTAAGCTTGTGTCTTCCTTTTTCTAATTGAAGGTTTTTCACCCCCACCACCATTCTTGGCTTTTGCCTACCCTGATTACTATCCCTTCCCTTCCTCTGTTCCTCCCTCCCCTGCCCCCTAGATATTTATAGGCAGAGGGGTCATCTTTTTCTGCCTCTTTACTAAGATGAACGTATCCAGTTCCTCCACTCTCTCCTTCTAGGACATGCCCTCTAACCCTGTCGCCCATTTTACTAAATCCTTTTGGACTCTCTCCAGGTTTTTGATGTCCTCTTTCTGTTCTGCTTCTGAGTCCTAAATACCTCATGCTAGCAGAAGTCTCCAAAGCAGAACAGTGAAAAGTCTAAGTTAATTTTTAACTAACTTTTCTGCTGTTTTTTGTTCCCCTTAACTGCTAAATAGAGGCTTTTGTTGCAAGTAAGAAAACACAAGAAACTAAAGTCACTTGCCTACAAGTCAGTTGTCAAACCCAAAAAATAGTATCTCAAGTGGTATTTTGCAGAGAAAGTTGAGGTGTAGGGAATTGTATCAGCTTACCCATAGCTTCAGTGAGCCAGTGACAGAGCCAGACTTTAATGGATTTTCAGTTATGTCCCTTAAGATTAGCCAACAAGTTTTTCTGATAAGTGCTGGGAAATGTAAGTCAGTTGAGGAAGTTCTGCAAAATGTGTCAGAAGACAATTTCCTGATTTAAAAAAAAAAAAAGTGAAAAAGCAACAGGGCGGATAGTTACATTTCTAATGACTAACAAGGAAGAAATCACCATGAACTCAAGACTTTCAGGCTACTTGGATTAGGCAGTTTAAGGGAACTTACGCAGGTTTACATCCAAGTTACAAAAATTTGGAGGAAGCAGATTACTCATCAAACAGCCTGAGACGTGGAAGTGAGATGGATGCAAAACATTCAGTTTTGTATGCATCTTAAACAGAGTTATTACAAATTGCGCCAGCAAATCAGAACTACTCCCCCAGCCCCCAAAGCGAAATCAGTGCCAGAATCATGTTGTTCAGCAACCAAGCTGGGACTGTCTGTAACTCATTCCCAAATCCTCAGGCTCGCTCAGGAGTATTTTCTCCAGTGATAAGGCTTCATCAGGAAACACAGCTGGATGGAGGAAGGAAATTCTGAGAAGCAAAAAAAAATAGTGGGGGTTCCAGGAAGTTCAACCAGATAGGAACTAATGGAATTTGTTTTTCTGTCTCCCCAGCTCCCAGTGTTCCTAAGCAAGTGAGAAAATTAGAGGGAAAGTGGGGGGCAAAAAAAAAAAAAAAGAGGTCTGGCAGATCTTACCCTGCAAAACAGGTCCTCATCGCACGTCTCCAGAGAGCATCATAATTACAATTCAATATTTTCGATCACTTACTCTCCCTGGGAAAAACTGCAGACGTTTCCAATTTAATTCCACTCTGAAGCCCAGCCATTGTTTTCTTCCCTCCGTTTTTTATTTTTATTAAAAAAAAGTCCCTGTGTAGTTTATTAAGGAGTTTTTAGTTGGACACATGATTTATCAACATTTTTTTTTAAACTGTCTTTATGTTTAACATTTTGGAGAATTACAGGTTGCAAGTGCCTGAGATTAGCAACACATCCCAACACCATCAAAACCACAGAACCAGTATCCTGGTTTTATCCCTTCTAGAGAAGCTCCTTTCAACCCTTAGGGGCAAACAGCATTTCCTTCCATATCCGTGGCAATTCCACTCTTTTGCAATCTTTACAATCCTCTAGCCAACTCCCCTGTTACTTTGATAATGCAGATAACCCAAATTTCAACATCCCCACTTGCTGCAGCAGTGTCAGCGTGACACAGGAGAGATCCATTAGCCAGATCGACTCACAGGCTACTGAGACAGTTACAAAGCGAGTCCGAAGATGAGCCGTCCAGTTACACTACCACAGATCAAACTAGCACAAAACGTCTTCTGCCAAAGACTTGCAGGCCAAGATCATAAAATGACTGCTAGCAAGCATACTAGAAAAGACTGAACATGACCAATTGGAACAGCATCTCTTTGAGATTGATTTGCCGAGAAACCTTTTATCACAGCAGCAGTTCAGGGGGGATGTATTATTGACCAGCGCTTCAGAAGAGCCAGGATTATTTTGGGGGGGGTCAGAGTCCTGAGCATATCACTGAGCCTTGAGTCCTTGCACTGGATTCCTCTTGGCTGTAAGCACAGACGGAGTTTCCTGGGTTCCTCCCACCCCCTTTTCCCATTTTTAAGGAACAAATTGGTGTAACACCGGCCAGCCAACCAGCCAGACCTGGTACCACAGTGCTGATGATTATCAGTGTAATACCGCTGCCAGGATCTACAGCACTGTAGGCCACTGGTAGATACAGAAATGCACTGGGTACAACACCTCTTCGGAATAAGAGAAACTCTGCGACTCTTACAGATGAAAAGCTTTGTGATGATGCCATCAAACAATGGCATACATCCTGAAACCTTTCCATAACTTTCAGCGTCCCTAATGCCTACAGATCTGCAAATGCTCACCCAGCTGAATCCGCTCATAGTATAAGAATTTCATTTTTCCAAGATGTTCCCATCTCTCACCCCTCAACTGATGCAGGTTTGAATCGGAGGTTTTAAGGGAGGGAGATGGTCAAAACCTAGTTCAAAAAAGTCTCAAGTAACTTGTTGAAGCTGACCCCACAACTCTGATCTAGAGACCTCCAGAGGTCCGCTCCAAGTTCAGTAACTCTGTGATTCTGTGAAAAGCAACTCCTGCATTCCGTGACTTTACACCAAAGATGGTCCTGAGCCTGGACCAAAACAGCTGGAAGTTAGGGAACCAGAACTATGCTGAATGTCTGTCAGAAGGTCAGGAGTAGAATGACAGCTCTGTTGAA
Source organism: Oxyura jamaicensis (assembly GCF_011077185.1). Classification (NCBI taxonomy): domain Eukaryota; kingdom Metazoa; phylum Chordata; class Aves; order Anseriformes; family Anatidae; genus Oxyura; species Oxyura jamaicensis. The sequence goes on along the minus strand of NC_048895.1, from coordinate 115,643,053 downwards.
AGCTGAGGACAAGTCATTCATTCCAGATCAAATTTGGAAAGAATGCTTTTCTAACTGGATCTCTGAGAAAAAAAAATCTAATACCTCAGAAAAAGCCTTAAAGATAGGTCTTTAAGCTACAGGACCGATTTCTGTATATCATCTCAGTTGCAAATGCAACTCAGAACATGCGATTTGATTTATTTGGGGGTTGAAGTTAGATGATCTTTAAGGTCCTTTTCCTACCTGAGCCATTCTATTATTGACAATAGCAGCAGTTCTAGCACCTAGGTAGGTATGGAAGCTGTCCTTACCTACTCTGAACAAGAACTGCAGTGTACAGGTGTTATTAGTGGCTGCAGGAGCTGCAGTTAAAAGGAATCAGGGCCTACCACAGCCTGAAGGCACACCCCAGGGCTCTGATGGACAGCAGGGTTCTTTCTACGTCATCTCTACGCGGAGCAGACAGGAACAACTTGCTTCCAGAAGAATGACAGCACTTCCCTGCTGCTGTAGCACTCTCCCTGCCACGTTCGGGCAATGCCCAGAGCCTAGAGATTCAAAAACAGAAAGCAAACACACAAAGGGAACGGTACTGCAAATCCTCATGTGGCAGTTCCATTTATGCCACCTTAACGACCAGCTCTGGAACATGATGCAAAGGGTAGAGAGAGTTCATGGGTGCAACGAAATGAAATTGTTCAGAGCTGGAGTGCCTGAGCAATGCATTTTTTGTTCTGTGCAAACTCCACAATCTCTGACCCATGAAGGAGGAAAAAAAAAAAAAAAAAGACAGTTGTGCTGCCTCTGGCTTTCTCCCCCTGTGGCTGCTTAGCAGCAGACAGTAGCCAGAAGACAACAATGCAGCTCCAAATTATATTACCTCCTGCCTATATCTGCATGTGGAAATCTGGCCCATGAACAGGGAACAGTCTGTAGCTTTTTGCCAGAACCTTGAACTAGCTTAGTGTTCAGCAAGGGTAAAGAGGAAACATGCACAACAGCAGCCATCAGCCAGCCACTGCACTGGTTGAGGAATGAGCACAAACTGACGTACCCTTCACAAGCAGCCACAAGCACGTATGATGTCCAGTGCCTCTCAAAAGAGGGAATGTTCTGTAGGATAAAGCCCCAGAAGAAACAGCAGCATCACTTTCCAAACTTATTTTAATTTCCAAAGATATGGAAAGTGCAGAGAAAACAAGACCAACTACTCAGAAAAACCCACAGGTGGGTAACATCTACTGCTTTAGTCACAGCACCGTCTCCTGAGGATTTGCGCCAAACCCCAGCTTTTGTTTTATTGACCTGACTGCAATGGATCTATGGCATATTTACCTGAACAGTAGTGGTGTTAATCAATGGGTTCTGATGGTGCACGTTTACCTCCAGCATCTGAGATCTCCACCAATTGAGATCTCTAACCTGAAGTCCTGAAATGCTTCTATCAAGAGAGTAGTTCAGTTCAGATTGGTTCTATTGTTGCTGGCTGCCTCTTCCCAAGCTCTCACTTTTCAAACCAAGCCACAGGACTCATAACAAAGGTTCACACTGTTATCCACGGTGGCAGACAAGACAGGACAGTTCTTGCTTTGCTTATGTCTCTTCCAGCTTCCTCATTTAATTAGCTGTGACGGTATTTTTGTAGTTTATGGAGTACCCACAAAACATTTTTTCTGACCAGCAACTCTAAAACCTACAGCACATTTTCTGAAATCAGAACACTACACAGGATAACAGCAAGACCAAATCCTTCAAATATATCCAAGACACCCACCCAAATATTTTGTATTTCATACTAGGAGGTCTTTCCAGTGAAGAATGAGGATTCTTCACTGGAAATCACAATTTCTTCTTCACAACGCCCCTTGTCACTCCGCCTACACTTTACACAACTACAAACATTTTTGCTGCTGCCCAGGATCTCTTAGCGCACTGGTCCCCCATTCCTCTTCTTCCACATTTCACAGTGGCTAACAGTGAAGTTACAAAACAATTTTCAAGAGCACTGCACAACAAGCAAGGTGCCAAATACATACAGGGTATTTCAGAAACTTCCATTCAAATTTTTCAGGTCCCATCTTTCCCTTTAGCTGCAAGAGGCTTCAGAGACCTCTGAATCAACAGTGCCATCCGTGCAGCATGTTTATTTGTGTTTGTCCAGATGTTATCTTTTCCAAAGAATGCTTCTGGATACATTAGTCATGTCCCAGTGTAAGCATGTTTCTCATATACTGATATAGCTGGTCTGTTCTCCGCAAAATGGAAAATGCTAATAAATAGTACAGAAAATGCTAGTAGAAACATTGATCTCATTACACAAAGATTGGGAAAGTCTGCTCGCTATTTGTCGTTGCTCGAAGATGAGCAAACCTTTGCAGCTGCTCATCCTTTCCCAGTTCTCGTGAAAATAAAGCAGCTTGCTGAGATTGCCCGGTTACTGCTGAATGTCAAGTTTTACTTCAGATGTTTACAGAACTTTCAGATGAAGGCAAGTTCATCTACTTTGCAACGTGTAAGTAGTGTAACGTCGAAGTAATGAGGATTCCTAAGCAATTCCAAAGGAGTTACATCACAGCGGTTCATACAGATGTTAAATACACTCTAACAGTTCAGAGAACAGCACTCTACCTGCAACCTCTACGTAAAAATAGGCAGAAGACCCCTTGCTTTTGACAAACATGGTAATCTAATTAGCAGCAAGACATTTAAATAGGCCTTTATCATAAGCAAAAACAAGCAAGGAAATGAAAGAATGGTGAAGCCTCGTTTACCTGCATCTTCGTAGCCTTCTGTCGCTTCCCAAATATGCAGGACAGATCATCTTCACTGCGCGAAGAGAGATCCTTACCTGGAAGGAGTAAGGAGAGGAAAATAAAACACAAGCTTCACATTTCGTGATAAACCGTAACCCACAGAGATGGAGAAGTTATTTTTGGAGGCGCACAAATCAGGAGCAGTATGTTACAGACCCTACATCAACGCTGCCCACAGCTACTGCATACAGTAGGAAATGTGTGGGTGGGGGAAGGCTGGTGAGGAGGCAACCGTAGCCTACGTCCCTGTACGTCCACATGGCAACAACTTGTTCCCCCCCATCTGACACTGTAATTCGCATAGCAAGACGAGGGAAACAGCCCGTTCTACTTACTTGAAAGGGGAAGAAGAGGTGTATCCTCCTGCAGACAAGAAAAGTTCAAAGAGAACATGCACATCTTGGGACTCTCATGAGAGTTCTCCATCTCTGACAGAGTTAGGGACTTAGATCTCCTCCATATAGTAGAAACAATCTTTACTCAGTGGGTGCTTTTCTTTGACTCATGAAACTGCTTGTGAAAAGCAAAGCCTCTGCAACACACTGGATTATCCCAACATAAAAACAATTCCAAGGGCAAAGCAAAGAGTTTCAGTAGGACCTCAGTAAAGAGGAAAGAAAGGATGTGATGTGATACTCTGAGATGCCAGCAAACATTTGGCCGAGCTCAGAAGCCTTTATATTCAGTTGTCCACTGCTTGTCTCGAGAGAATTCTTCAAGAAAAAGTTAGAAGAAGCTGAAGAAACAAAAATTAGTCCAGACAGGCCAACTGACAGCACCCCAGGAGGCTGCTTGGCTCTTAGCTTACTGCGCTTGATAGTCAGACTCCAAAGTCACTGACCTCAAAACAAAATCTGACTATTCCACCTCATTCTTTTTCTCAGGATCTTTTAACTGCCTGCAGAGTGTAAGGAGACGCGTCACCACAGAGCATTTTACATCACTGTCAATCTCATACTGATAGAAATTTCCCAGATTCAAGTGTGATGGCCAAGACCATGAGCGGTGCCTGTGTTCCTCCAGCAGTGAGGCTACAAAACAGCCTCAGGAACGGAAGCTGTGTTTTGTACCGTTGCTGCTCCCTTCTCCCGCTTTTGTGTGAGCTTGTCTTGTTTAGTCTGAAAGGAAGCAGGATCGGACTTCAACAACAAGGGCCACAACAACATTAGCCTTTTTCAAATAACTTCTCTTTCCCCGAAAAGGAGGAATTTCCCTGGTTTAGACCGCAGAGGGTACAGTCCAAGAGGGGCCTACCTTAGAAAAGCACTGCAGCCAAACAAATAAAGGATATTGCTAACACAAAAGCTTCGCTCTGTATTTTAAGTGCTCAGAAGATGCTTTACCCCCTCCATATTTAGTAAAAAATAAATAAAAACAAAAATAAATCCTCTTTGCTACTACCTCAAGTAGGCCATGGTCTCTGTACTTGAAGTCCTGAACCACTTTAATTGTTTAATGTCATTAAGTGGCAGGGTCATGTTAACACACTTGACTTCTAGGTCGAGTTACTTCATCAAAAGACCCAACCCCCAATATCAGAATTTGGCCTCCCTTCAGAAGCCAATTACCTCTGTTTTCGCAGAAGCATTTGTTATCCAACAACATTACACCGAGCTTGAAGTTTAATAAATTAACCAGCAGTGGAAACTGATCCCATCCCTCTACTCAACCACATTCACACCCGCCATGTGCACAGGGTTGCGTGAAAAGGGAGCACTACCAAGACAGAAACAGAGCAAGGGATTAACAATGGCCTAGAGCAGAAAGCAGGTTTGGCTGAAACAATGCCACCACTCCAGCTGAAAAAGAAGTTACCCAACCCCACAAGTCCTTATAGATTTTCTGGCCACCCATCGCTGTCCGAATTGACCCAATAAAGCATCCAGGAGATGTAAGAGGGCTTTCCTCTTCCTGCATCATTTAATCTCATTGCTTATCTTATCCACGTGATCCCTTGGCAGGGTTACTGGAGATTGCAGAGGATAGCACAGTACAGATAACGGAGTTACTTGGCCATCACCTTTGCCTCCCTCTCTAGCTCTTTTCCCACTCACATCGATGAGAATATTCCTTGTTCTTTAGTCAGCTGATGGTTCCTGCAGACAGGAATTGATTTATTCAATGATAACAGCCCAAAGCCGTCTCGAGTTGTCCAAAATAATGAGAAATAGTGTATTATAGCTTTAAGCAGGTTGCTACAAAGGGTATTTCTAAACCAAGACTGTACTTGTCATATATAGACGACAGAAAGTAACAGATCACCTTGACATATGCTTTACTAATCTTGGCTAGAGCTTATGAACCAGAAACAATTCCTCTTACCTTTTGCAAACTTCATATAATGGACACGTTTCTTGGAGGATTTGGATTTTTCCTCAAGACTAAACGTCGTCTTCTGATTAGTCACTGAGGACTCTAAAAAATAAAAATACAGGTTCCAACCCTGTCAGAGAAACACTAACAACCAAATTCAAACACTGTATTTAACTTTCTCTTTCAAAACCAAGTTGTAACAGCATAGCACTGAAGGAAGCGTGGCAACTTTCCTCTGAGACATGTTACAGCATGATTCTTTTTTGCCACATCCCCTTCCCATTTCCAATCTAGTGTAATTTAAAAAAGGCAGATGCAAGCACTGCAGGTCAAAGGCAAAGTCTAATTTAACCTGGACGGACAGAAAGGGAGAGAAGAAAAAGATAACACAACAGACAGGTTTTCCAACTCTAACACTACTTGAAGTGCCTCCACCTGTGCACAGTGGTATCTCTGTGTAAGGGAATTAAACAGGCAGACCTTTTTCCTCCCTGAGGCCAGCTAGAGGTGCCACATCTGTATTATTTAGTTCTTCTACCTTTCAGTTGAAGGGCTGCTTCTTAGCTACCCGCTGGGAATGGTCTCTGGAGTTGGCTAAGTCCCACTTGCATTCAGGAGTTGTTTGAGAGGCTGTTAGCTTGTGCAGGTCAGAAGCACGTGAGGGATTATCTATCTATTTAACAGTAAAGACAACAAGTTTTTGTGCTATGGCAGGTTCCTTTACTGGTACAGACACACTCTTTGCATCCACAGAACCTGCTAATTTACAATACATTCTTGGAAGGAAGTAACCTGCAGTCCTGAAATAACTACTTTACGGTCCTGTCCCAAAGAGAAGTAGGCACGACAGGATTCTGTGCTGCATAACTACAGAAAAGGCTACGTAGGGTGAAATGTTTCTTTCTTTTTCCTGCCAGCAGCAACTGGGATAGGTAGGGAAATCAACCCATACCCTGCAGGCCAAGTTGAGTCACCTTTTTCATTCAATCCCACCCTGAAAGCTGTGCAGACCAGGTTTTTCTGACATTGGTATTACAGCACTTCATGAGTAGTGCCACCTGATGATAGTCATTGATCTAAAAAAAAAAAGAGATCTACAGCCTGCAGTGGGAGAGTTTACTACCAGAAAGCAGCCTCAGATCTACTCTTGATATTGCATGTAAAACTTAGATGAGAAAAGGACTAGAAAATCCAGTTTTAGACAAGATTTTGCAGTGAACTTGAAAATCCTCAGTAGAAGGGCTTATGGGGAAAGCAAGCATGACAATTAAAATACCCTGACCACAGCTGCAGCACTCTGAGCCTGCTCTCTTATCCACTTGTGCTGAATTTTACACAGGAAAGGATCTCTACAAGGCTTCCTCCTGCACTTCAGTCTTACAGCGAAAGGGGCAGCAGCACCGCCTTGTGTCTACAAGAAGGAACTTCACTGAGCTTAGAAACGTGCTGGCAGTGGCAACATAGAAGTTGGAACATCTGTCTGTCTTTTGCTGTGCTTTTTAAAGCAATTTAGTCATAAATAAGTTGGGGAATTTCTAGAGCAGATCTTATGCAGATAAATATTCCAAAGCACGTGACAGGCACAGCCAGTGTGTTTTACCCCGTTTTACAGAGGAAAGGGACACAGTCCTCATCACTCAGCATCCCAGCAAAAAAGCCAAGAATCGAAACTTCTCACCAGGTGCTCAGCTAGAAAAATACAAGAAAGCTAAATCTATCTAGATGAAGGGTATTTGAATGTTGGCATACAAACCGACACAGGGCCCTTCCTTCCCAATCTCTAATTGCAATCCAGCTCTGGCAACTACACCAGTTATTTAAGAACAATGAAGGTTTTCAGCTGACTTTTAATGCAATTTGAAACTGGATGATGGCCAACAAAGTAACATTTGATCCTGCAGCACAGCTGCAAGCAGAATTATCTGGATGAGTTTTGCCAGCTTAAACAATTGCCAAAGAAACAAGTTTCAGAGCAATGCTTACAGTCTGCAAATCACCCAACGTGATTCCGACCGGGACTTTTCAACTTGCATCCGAATTTGTGCTCAGTGACTGAAATCTCTTGTCCAAGCTGCCAAAAAGACCAAGGAAAGATAACTGAGTAAACCAGGGAGAAATATGGTTTTATGGGACGCTTTGTATCCGTAGAGATGACCTACAGGATAGAGTACAGCTTTAGGAACAAGACAGCCTTGCTCAATGAACCTGCCTCTGTGCTGACTCATCGTGTCCTTGGGCAAATCATTTCAGCTCTCCGCTCATCAGTTCGCAGGTTTCCCACCAGTTACACCTAAATCTCCTTATGGCTCAAGTTGGAACTTGGGTAGGATTTAGATATAAAGGTAGACAGGAATTTTTGGAATTTCCCTTCACTACGCTATTCTACCTCTTGAGCACTTCCACTACAGCAGCTAGCACTGTGCAGCCTCAGACCACGATTATGTCTCCAATGCACCACAGTAACTTACACAGAAATTAAAATAACTGTTTTTAAAGCACTGGGTTCAAAATTTTAATCGCAGTTATTTAGGATTAGAAAACAAGTTTGAGACTTCATTTTAACTGATCTTCCTCCTCCTCCTTCTACCTTTCCTCTTCCTGATGATCCTGTGCGCATAAGTGTTAAGAACAAATTAAGTAAGAGTGGCTAAATTCATTATGCTGGCAATTCCGACACCAGCAGCATATGGACAAGTTGTTGTGCCCAAACAGAAGCCCTTGGTTTAACAACACTCCACAGGGTTGTTTAGACGTACGATGAGAGTTTGAGATGTATCAGTCCAAAGGAGAGATGGTAAGCCAGCCGAAATTCCTTCTGTAAGCTCACACCTGCCAGCCTAAAAAAAGCTTTTCAAAAAAATGCACAAAGCTTCTCAAAACCAATAAACTTTATAAATAGCCCCTTCGGGGGAGCTGTGTAGTTACCCCACTTGTGTGCTCTATGTCAGGTCTACAAAAATCACATTATCCTACACTCAGAACAGAGATGCATAAGTCTGAGTCAAAAGCCAAGGAGCAGCTCTTTGAGGACAGGAAAAGTTGGTATTTAAGAAACCGCCAGAGCATGGAAACCAGATGTGATAAGGAATAGGAAGCCAAACGCACTGCAGTGGCGGATGCCTGTGTTCTGAGCTTTCATACTGGCTCTGGATACTTTAAAAAGAAACAAGCACGGCTGTTGTACATCCCAGCAAAAGGTCTCCCGTGTCTTGGATGAAACTCCCAAGTTCAAAATTTAGAAGTCTGGTTTCTCCAGTAAAAAGCCTTTAATAGAGGTTAAACTGATCCACTGAGATCTACTCATCCAGGCAAAATTAAGCATGGTCATGGAGGGCAACACGCCCTTCAGCTCTCAGCGATTTTGGGGGAGAAAAAGGGGGAGCTGCTGACCTCAGCAAGGATACACTACTAGCAGCCCAGAGGATTGGGCCTCAACTAGCCTTGTAAGACAGAGTATGGAAACTCTGCTAAGCTTCCAGCATCTGATTGAGCAATGCATGAACCTACCTGTTTCACCCTGTCCGTGGCAATCGTTCAGTTCAGCCAGAAGCTGGTTGAAGTCATCCTGATGAGCAATCCAGTTGTCCTGTAAATATCACCCACGTGAATACGAGGCAACAGTTTTCAGACCTAACAGAGGCTTTGCTAAAACAGGTTTTAAACTCTGCTCTCCAAGAAGCGACTTAATTGCATATACTCAATCCTTCTTGGTGGGAGGGACCAAGAAAGCTCCACAGGTGGCAATACTAACAACAGCATACTACAATCCAAAGTGCAGAACCGATAAGGGTTGTGTTTGTGAGCCTTTAAAGATTACTGAGCTTCCGTTGGCTCTGCACATCCCAGTCTGCATAAGACGTTTTCAAAAGTAGGCAGAAAATACTAGTGTGATTTTCCAGCAATGAAGGTATTTAAGTTGTTGATTCTGGGAGAAATATCTTTAGAAGCACATTCAGCTCTCCCTGTGTACCCAAACTCCAGTGAGGAAGGTGACTGCATCAGGAAGATGGAAAGAAAGCATAAAGCTAAGCTGGGTAGAAGACAGAGAATAAGCAAATATTTCACTGATTCAGAAGCAAAAACTCTCTGAACAGCCTAACAATTCACTGTAACCTTTCCAAGCAAGTACTTACTCCCAGAATACCCAGAGGGTAACTACGCTCCAGCTCAACAGTCTCTGCAGGGATATTCACAAAGGTACATGCTACCACCAGGTGTGATAACAGATTTCAGTAAGGCCCCATTATAAAAGCCGACAAGGGAGCCACATCTCCTTACCTGGGTCTAGCACTCACCTCGTGATTGATGGATGCTCCTAACCCCAGCATGTTGTTTTTCACATGAACCTTGATGTGTTCTGTATTTCCTTGCTCCTGAGCACCAAGACCCTAATGAGGATTTAAGGGTAAAAAAAATGTAAGGGCTTTCCAGCAGTGACAAAGCAACCTGAGCCGTTGTACTGGAAGACGTTTTGCAATGAAATACAGCAAGAAACCACAAGTTACTATTTGCTAGCCTGCAACTGAATTCATTCACAGGCATTAGCACACACGAGATATTAAGTATTTTTAATTTACTACTTAAGCCTCCAGCAAAATACCACAAACACTAAAATAACAACAACATTAAATAGTCGGGTGATTAATCTGAAAGCCACCTGACATTCCTAGGCAAGTCCAAAGTGTTTACAATTTTCAAACAAGACACTACATAGGAAGAACATGCCTCTTATCAAAACCACCTCCCTCGTGGCAAAGGCAGCTGCAAAAATGCCGAGAGAGATGCCCCACAGAGCTTACAAAGCAGAACAGATTTATATTAGGGGGAGGGGGGGAGAGGAGGTGGAAGGATCAGACTGGAGCTAGCAGGTCATTAAGAACTTTTTCCATCTCATTCACACTCATGATCTGGTGAAAATACCAGGGCAAACATATGTTGGGTTTGTCTAGCCTAAGAAAACAGAAGCATTCAAATCCAGGAAGACATCTTTAAGCCCAGTGTTATCTTGATTGCACAACCAGGGAAAAAAGAAACGTTTGGAATTGAGTGTTATTCCTGAGATCTACCTGCTTTTCTGCCCCTACCCTGTCACCAGTAACAAATCACCATAATAAATGTGTATAAATAAATATAAATATAATAAATATGTATGTGTGTCTCATGGAGTAGTAGAAAGAGGCCCCACAGACAGAGCCTGTGCATATCCAGTACGTGAGGAAATGACCGTCCTTGAACACAGCTGCTCCTATCGCAGACCCAGTAGGGATTTTTGGTCAGTGGGGTGGCAAATTTACCCTGAAACTTGTGCTAACCAAGAAGTCTGGAAACAAGCAGGACATCCTGCCATGACCTAGTTCCTGCACAACTGATATCGGGACTAGTGTAAGCAGCTTAATTTCAGAGCACAGATGGGCTGCTGCCCATTAACTTGACCAAGCTATGCTTGCATGTGTCAGAGTTTGTGGCAGAACAGGGAGATAAATCCCTCTAGTACAGCTCTAAGTGTTGTAGAGAAAGATCTAGTAACAAAGAAAGGAAACTTACTGTGAAGACGACGAGAGGGAACCCTCAGAAAAAATTAAAGCACCACGAGGGCCTTCCTTCCACACCCTCACACAAAGGGTTGGTAACAGCAAAGCATTATCTACGTTCAGAGGAGCTGGCAGCCTGAAATACGATCAGCGCTTTTTCTGCTCTGCTTTACGTACCTATTTTCAGTCTCACAAAACAGCCGTGTATACAACTTCACATAGCAAGACGGTACCCAGCCCCACACTTTGAACAGTTTGGTCTAAAGCCCAGCGAAACCAATCCCAGGTCTTTGACTTCAGCAGCCTTTCCATCAGGGATCGCTGCTTATCGTCGGTGAAATTAAAGACAGAAGCCAGATTTCTACGTGCTAATCAATCCAAGGGTAGGCTTATTTATCACACCAAGTTGTGATCCATTCACAGAATTAAGAACAGCCCTAATTTTGTTAATTTAAAAGGAAACGGAGGAGATCTAGGAGAAAAACTAAATATATATCACCAGGCAGGGTGGGTTGCGTGTGCTTGTTTCACTAACCATGCTGATGTGCAGGCCCAAATCTCAGCTCCTTTGTGGAAGTTTGCTTTCAGTTGGCAGCAGAAGTGTCTGCAGCTGTCTGCACTGACCTAGAAATTATTCATAGCACCAGCAACCTGTCACCCCACTGCACAGGTACGTGCTGGCGTTGGGGAGGAATGCAACTCCCATAATGCTGCATTTTGGCCATTCGGGGAACAGATCAGAAGTAACCTTTAAAAACGGGTGAAAGATTAAACTCCAGGTCTTGCAGTTTCTTTCAACAGCACAAACAGCCAGGTTGAGAACCGAGTGCATGAAAGCAACTTAAAGCCTTCTGTAAATGTCACCTGATTTAATGATCCAGCTCCTGCCCTGACTTGTGAACACTACCTCGTCAAAGAGGGTAGAAAAACTAGAGAGGAACAAGAGAGGAACAAGCTGGAAAGTAAATTATTAAGAAATTATAGAAGTCTAACATTGCTCAAATTCTCTGTAGGCTTTGCAAACTTAAAGGAATAAATCAAACAATGAGAACATGGCTGTTTTAAATGCTGCGACCAAGAATCCCCCAGCAGTCTTCCAACCACATCTCTAACCCCCCTTTTTGTTTTTGGTGAAAGCATTTTTAGTTCAGGAAGAACTGAGACACCACCCTTCATCTAGACAACTCTCCTTTAGGCCATACCTTTCCTTTGGACCAGCCCATCTTTTCCAGCATCTTCTGTCCAAATTTAGTTTCATCTTTACTCCAGGCACTGTTTCGTGGATCCACAGACCACTTCTGCTTTCTACGGGCTAGAGAAGAAAGGAAAAAAATCAGACAGGCTCTATTTACACTCCCACAGTATTCCAAGTATCTAATCAAGTCAAGAAAAGCCCCTCATTCCAGAAAAACACACCCAGATCAATCACATTTGCGGGGCTTAATCCTATTAAATGTGATATTGGAATAAAAAAATCCTATGAAAACTTTTAGGACAAAGAATGCCAAAGGAAAACAGCCATGGAAGTTGTCATCCCTAAGGATGGGCTGCAATCCAGGGAAGCTGTTCAGGATCACCATTTAAGTGCACAGGCTTAAATTCCATCTTTATTCCAACTTTTTTTTTTTACATCTGGCTTCAACATAAAGTGTATGGGGGATGAGATTTTAGTGCTGGAAGCCAGCACTGGACAAATGGCCACTGGCCACGCTTCCTCTTACCCAGTAGTTTGAAGGTTTGCTTTCTTAATGAAAACCAAGTCAAAAATCAAACGTAAGTGACCAGAGGAACTGAACCGCACAACACAAACCAGAGGGATTTCAGCTCTTGGATCTGCCGCAAAGTGGCTTGTTTGGAAAAAGTCACCGGATGTGACTGCAGGTGTCAGAGATCCAAGGGAGACCCGGGGCTCTTTTGTCCTACGTAAACCATGACAGAAACCGCAGTCCCCCAGGCCCACATGCGTGAGTTTGTCTCCATCAGCAGGAACAGCTTCTTTGAAACCGAGGAAGAAAAGTTAGCGCCGTTACCCAGCCCCTTTAAGCGCGCACCTAAACACACGCAGGAAGAGAACCTAAATAAACAAGACAAAGAATGGGAGGCAGGAAGATTACAGACTTCATTAACCACCATGGGAAACAGCGGATCAAAACTGACCGGTTAACCCAAGGCCACAGAAAGTCAGCGAGGAGCCAAGTCCACCGAGGCGCTTTCATAATCAGGAAGTCATCTCTCCCGAAAACGCAACGCTTCGGATTTGGGCCAGAGGGAGAGAATATTACGGGCACGTTCAGTCCATTTTCTGCCCGGTCTTGGTTCTTTTTTAAAGAATTGACGCCGTCAGAGCACAAGATGATGGTTGTTTTTTGTTTGAATGGGCTTCTGAGCCTTTGAAGCTCAAAAGAAGTGCTGCAGCTCCACAAAAAAACTAACATAAAAATTCATAAAAGCCCAAACAGTCCATAAAAAGAGGTTTTATGGTACGTTAAATGGTTTAGTGCTGTAAGAGGAATCCGAAAGAACTCGTTTAGTTCACTTCTCTACACAAAACTAACCACCTCTTTCCACCAGGCAGAAATATTCCCTACAAGCCCTGTTTGTGCTGCTACCAGAAGCTGGGAAAACGCTAGCATGGACTGTGATTTTATACAGGCGCCAGCAAATTCCGGTTCCCTCCTGAATTCCCTAGGGATTTGGGACAGTTAGCATGCTTTGCCATGTTCCTTCACCCAAGATGCACAGGACCTTTAAGGACTCAAGCTTCCAGGAGTTTATAGAGATGAATGACTTCTAAATTAAGGCATCAAGCTGGCAGCAAAAACCAAGTCCTTCAAAAGCTGGGAAAGTTGCTGCTGTCTTCCATAGCTGGCAGTGAAACATTAAGGACAGAGAGCGCAACATAAAGGCCACTAAAAGAAGCAGTTGAGAAGAGAAAATAATGCCGCCAATGCCTTTTTTTTTTTAGATCTAGCTCTAACAGTATGCTGCTATATATTTTCAGCATGCTCACCTTCTGTTACACTGTCCGTAGTTTCCCAGGTGATGGCTTTGCAAATCCCAAGAAATGAAATTCATCGCAACTCTTGTGGCTGTAAAGCCACCGTGTGTATTTAAGGATTTGTCTAGACGGCAGAGGTAATCCATGTCAAACGAACGTGGGAGTTTAAGTTAACTTCCAAAGCGAATTGTTTGATGTAGTCCAACTAATCCACTTTAAAAGCTGATGCCTAGTAACTCTCCCAAGTACCTCCCTGTGCAGAAGCCCTCAGATGTTTTACTCCCAGGAGGACCCCGCTAACAAAACCCAAGGGCACCTCCTATGGAGATTGCTCAAGTTGAAACGTTACGAGGCCTTCCTTTTCCCAGCAGCTTGACCCCAAGTATTTCAAATCTCTTAATTAATTAATTACTCCTCACACTTGTGCCAGGTTAACACGCTCCTTTTCATATAGGGGAAGCTAACCGTAGGGAAGTAAAGGAAGATGCTTCCACCTCTCAGGAAGTATTTCAGAAAACCAAGAACAACTTCACGCCACACAGCAGCCATTCAATCACATCAGAAGTGTCTGTTCACCAGTTTTGAAAGAGCAAGGAAGGAATCAACCTGGTATCTTCCAGCTCAAATAAAAAATAAAGCTCAGAAGGCAACACTGATGTCCTGGGCTGCTCTCATAAGGAGAAACTAACGCAAGTCTGGGTGAGCAGCACCATCCAGTGGAGAAATGGGACATTTCTTTAGATGCTTCAGATACCCCGCTCTGTGGGAAGAGATCAGCTCCTAAACCCTTCAACCAGGGCTATCGCGATGCCCTAAGCCTTAACCATCACTTCTGAACGTCCCCACCTAAGCCACTGCTGTGTGCCCCCAGATGGTGTTAACACAGGAAATAACAAACAGGTAAAATTTTCTCCAATGAGCTGGAAAAAAAGATACCGCCCGCAGAAGGGATTTTATTTTGAATCCAAGCCACAAAACTCAGCAGCAGGTACTTGTGATTTTCCAAACCTGCAGCACTAAGAGAGACAATCACAGTTTATTAAAAGTCCCAGTCAAAAGTAAGTGGAAAACCAAAAGTTAACTTGTCTGCCACTTGGGCAACGGCTACATTTTTTGAGTTCAAACTACTCAATAACAGAACAGTCGAGTCTATCCATTCCTGGTGTGGCTCACAGCATCCCAGAGGCTACACAGACCTCTCAAAATCGCCTCCTTCAACCCCCCGCTCAAGCAGGCTGCCTCAGACAGCATCCAGGTGGGGTTTCAATACCTCTTGCGTTCAAACTTCTCAGTGTTTGCCCACCTGGGAATTCCCGGTGTTTCAGTTTGTGCCCACCGCTCCTGGTCCTGCCACTGGTACCACCAAGAAGTTATTTCAAGGCCCTGTGATGCATTCCTTTCCCAGCTGTAGTAAAACCAATTAACTCGACTCTCTTTTAGGATGAAAATTAACAACAATGGCCGAGCTTGATCCAGCACTGGAAACAAAACTCGCATCTCTGTAACACAGCGTTGTAACTGTAACTTCAGCTGAAGGTGAGGAACAAAAACAACCCTGCAAAGGTGGAGTCTCAGCAAACAGATTTATTTTTTTTTTTTTTGGAGCAACTGATTTCATATTTCCATTATATTACTGAAATGGGAGCGTCCCAGTAAAATTCTGAAAAATGGGACCAACAAAGCTTACATCTAAAGTAATCTGAAAATTACCTATGTAAGCACAGCTTCATTTCCATCAATTCACACCTGTATTTTCCAGTGGGAAACAGATTCTTTTAAATTAGGCACTGTACTGAAATCCATCTTTCCCACAGCTGAGCAAGTTTATTAGACCTCGTGCTCTTATATTAAGGGTGTCCTGACACCACGAAGCTTACTTGAGCCACATAAGGACATTAACAACCATCATACGTGAACCCTGTCCCATAAAAATCTGCAGCTGGAAGTTTATTCTTTTAATTTGCATACAGTTTCAATTTGCTAGAAAAGACTACTTTGCAGAGATGCACCTTGAACTCAGAAGTGAGGAGAGCAACAAGTAGCAGTTTCTGGGAAAAAAAAAAATCATTCACACTTTGGCCAGTCCCAGGAGCGTCGTTTCTTGCACTGATAAGCTTTACCCAAAGAAGAGTTAGCAATTGGGTTATTCTTGGGAGACTTTTAATGATTTTTTTTTTTTAGAAATTCTTTCAGTTTTCTTGGGGCTGCTCGGCCTGGAGCAGAGGAGGCTCCGGGGGAGCTCCCCCATGGCCGTCAGTACCCGCAGGGAGGTGCAGAGAGGCCGGAGCCGGGCTCTGCTCAGCGGTGCCCAGGGCCAGGCCCAGAGGCCCCGGGCCCAGCCTGGAGCCCCGGCGGCTCCCCCTGCCCCTCAGGCAGCACTGCTGGGCTGGGCGGGTGCCTGAACACTGGCACAGGCTGCCCCGAGAGGGGCCGGGGGCTGCTCCTGGGAGAGCTCCCTGAGCCCTGGGCCGTGGGGCTGGGCACCCTGCTGGGGGAGGGCTCAAGTTTTCAAATGCCTTTGAGATAAGGGTGAAGATATTTCTGATAGCAATATAAGAAAAATGTTAAAAACATATAGCAAATATATAATAAAATGGAAAGTCTTCAGAAACACTTCATTTAGCAAGACCCTTCTGTAAAAAGACAACTGCTTGCCCTACCCCTGAATGTCTTCTTAGTCTTCCTCTTTCTTCCCCCGAATTTTCTCTTTTTTCCCTCTTTCTCCCCCAGAGCTTTCTTACTTTTTCCGTTCTTCCTCTGAACTTTCTCCCACTCTTTCCTCCCAAGCTCTCCCTCAGCTCCCCAGCCTCTCCTCTCCCCACACGCTTCCCCCAGCCCTTCTCACCCCTCTCCCCGCCCCAATTTCACCCCCGCAGCTCCCAGCAAACCTCCCCGGGGCTGGAAGCCCCTCAGCAGCCGAGCCCCGGCCCCGCCGCTCCCCGAGGAGCTACCACTGAGGGGAACCCAAACCCAGACAACCCCCAGAGCCCGGCAAAGGGGCACACCGATGCCTTAGGAGCCGGTAGGGCCGCACTAGCGGCCACCTCCCGCCCTATAAGGGGACAACGCCGCCCCTTCAGCCCCCCGGAGCCGCACTCACGCTCTGCCAGCATCGCCATCTTGGGGTCCTTCCTCCCGCTCCCGCCGCGGGGCCTTCCGAGCTCACGGGCAGCGAGCGGGGCGCCCTGAGGGAACGCCTGATGAAAAAGCTGAAATTGAGGCGAACCCAGCTGTTTTCTCACAATAAATTTAATTTTTAAACCCGCTGAAATACTTTAAAGATATTAAGTTAATTTATGAGCTCTCTACGGACTATTTTTCCATGGTTTATTGTGGGTATCGGGCAGGCGTTTGTAGAGACAGCCGCAAAATTCGCAGGGAGGGGAGGGGGCAGCAGCGGTGGCTGCCGCCTCAGGGAGCACCTCAGGGAGCCCCTCAGGGGGCGCCGCCGCCATTTTGTGCCCCCCCTCACCCGGCTGCGCCGGGCTTGTGACGGGCTCTGTAGGGGCTGTGAGGAGCGAGGCGTGGGGCTGTCCCCGCGGTGAATAAACGGCTCCAAACCTTCCAGTGCTGTGTCCGTGCCTGTGTCTGTGTTGTGGGTGGGGAGAGGGGTGAAGTGGTGGTGTCACCGGCCCTGGGGGTGTTCAAGGAGAGGTTGGACGTGGTGCTTGGGGACGTGGTTAGTGGGTGACATCGGTGGTAGGGGGGTGGTTGGGCCAGGTGGTCTTGGAGGGCTTTTCCAGTCTTAATGATTCTATGAATCTATGAAATTGCTCTGTTACTGCCGTGCTCCCCCAGAGGCTTGCCAAGGGGGCACTGTCTACCCAGTCAGTCCTGGAAGCATCAAGAGAAAAAGCCCAGCATCTTCATATGGGCGAAGTCTTGCGTTAATACAGAATCCCAGAATGGCCGAGCTTGGAAGAGACCTCTGAAGATCATCTGGTCCAACCCCCCTGTCCAGCAGGTTCACCCCAAACACATTGCACAGGATGGCATCCCGGCAGGTTTTGAGTATCTCCAGAGAAAGAGATTTCACAGCTTCTCTGGGCAGCCTGTCCCAGTGCTCTGTCACCCTCACAGTAAAGAAGTGCCCCTTCATATTCAGGCAGAACCTCCCGTGTTTCAGTTAGTGCCCATTGCTTCTCATCCTCTCACTGGGCACAACTGAAAGACCGGTTCCATCCTCTTGACACCCTTCCCTCAGATATTTATACAAAATGATGAGGTTCAATACAGGTCAGCTGAGTTTGCACTTTTTATTCAAGGAATTGTAGATCTGGAAGGGATCTTGAGATGCCTTGCGCACCCTTCTCTGCCCGTCTGCTTGCAATAAACCTGAACTTGATGTGGGTGTGTCACAAACAGCTCTTGGTGCACCTAAATGTACCCGACAGTAGTGACTTGATGCCTCCTCTGGCAAGCTACACATTTATTCTCCTTTTCTAAATATCCTACAATATTTAAAGACACCGTGATTAACCCGAATCTTCTGAGCTATAATATAAGCTCAGTGCTGCTCGTCTTTCCCTAAATGTGGAAAACAAACAAACAAACAAAACAACAAAAACAACAAACTCTCCAACAAACTAGTATTTGAAGACTGAGAACTTACCTTGCTTAGCTTTGCTTGCTGAACCAAATCACCCCTATTTAGCAATCTTTTCCTGCAGGTCATGTTTTAGTCCTCTGGCCATTCGTGTTTTCTGTTTTTTAGCCACTTTTTGGATGTTTCTTGTCTTATTTGAAGCATAGCAGCCAAAAGAAGGACATGTGAAGCTACTGAATTCTTCAGAGCACTTAGCTGAAACTGTAGGCTGCTTCCTCTTTCTTTGGCTACATTTTGTACTGTTTTTTTCCCCCCTCCAATCTCTGTATCCCTTTCAGGGCTGTGCAACATTAGGGGCTATATTCTGTGTCCATGCAGTGGATTAATCCTGTATTTTACCCTCACTGCATCAATTCTTAAGACTGTGTTTCCATTTTGTTGTGCTGTTCTGAATTGTAGGCCTATGCTTGAGTGTCTCCGTTATCTCTTTCTCAGCTTGGAGTTACCTGCAAGTGTCATAAATGTACTCTGTAATTTAATCAGGTCATTAACGAGAGTATTGAGTCCTACCAGGCTCAATAGTCCTAGCAGACTGCCCACAACTCTCTTTCTTCATCCATCCTTCCCTTTGGATGATGACTGGATCACAGCTCCCCTAGTTCAGCTTTTCAAACTGCTTTGCTTCTATGCTTTTTCATTTAGACTGCATTGCCCTCTTTGCTTATGAGAACATTGTGCAAGACAGTTTCTGAAGACTTTATAAACAAAATAGATACGATAACAGTGTATTTTCCTCTATTTGTTAAACCCATTCTTCTGTCAGTCAGCAGTCAGGATGATATGATGGAGCTTGTTCTTAGCAAATCTATAAATTTACAGAGAGCTTTTTGATTCACCCCCCCCCCCCCCCCCCCCAATAGTTTGTATTCAGTTTCTATTAAATTAATTGCTCTGACTGCCCCAGTTCCTCCTTTAAAATAGGGCATTAAGTTAGTCCTTTCATAGTCTTCTAGGCCTATACCTAACCTTCAGAAATTCTCACACCACATGCTCTCACCAGACTATTTTTGCCATTTCTCTAAGTAATTTCCAGTCATGCTCATCAGGCTTGACTGACGGGAAAACAAATATTTTCCAGTCCTTCATTACCTGGGACAGAGATCTTTTGCATCTCATGTAAATTAAGTTAGCCACTTGATTGCATCTAATCCATTTAGTGAGACTGAGTGAAGAATCACCCTCATTTCCTCTTTGCTGTGCAGTGGATCAGCCTTGCTTTTGGTCTTTCTCTTATGCCCGCTGCATTAAAATTATGCAGCTGCTGGTTATATCTCATTCAGTGCCTTGACTTTTCTCATTTTGTCTCTTATTGCTCCCATATATATATACTTTTGGTAAGTTGGCCTTAGATCTTGTATCCTGGCTTACAGGTGGGTGTTATGTACTGACGAGCTTCTTAGTGTTAGCTTAAGGAATAACTCTTTTTAATTCATAAACCAGGCTCCTGAGAGTCTGGCTGGTCATTTTGAGTTTGCTGAGTTCTACTTGAAATCTGTTAATCGTATTTGGCTCCTCTACTCTCCTGCCTTAGGAAGAACCAACATTTGCACCTGGAAATAACCAGGTTTGTAGCAGCTGTCATGGTTTGGCCTGAAATAGTTAATTTTCTTCATAGACGTTTGTATGGTGCTGTGTTTTGGATTTTTGATGAAAACAGTGGTGATTACACACTGATGAGCTTATTTGTTGCAGAGCAGTGCTTACAAAGAGCCAAAGACTGTTCAGCTCCTCGTTCTGCCTTGCCTGCGAAGAGGCTGGGGATACACCAGGAGCTGGGAAGGGACACAGCCAGGACGAGTGACCCAAACTGACCAAAGGGATGTCCCATCCCATATGGCATCATGCTCTGCAATAAAAGCTGGTGTAAAGGAGGAGGATGGGGGGACGTTTGGAGTGATGGTGTTTGTCTTCTCAAGAAACCATTACAATATGAGATGAGCCCTCCCCCTGAACATCTGCCCACAGATTGGAAGTAGTGAATGGATTCCTTGTTTTGCTTTGTTTGTGCATGTGCCTTTTGCTTTACCTGGTAAACTGTCCATATCACAACCCATGAGTTCTCATGCTTTTATCTTTCCGATTCTCTCCCCAAGCCCACCTGAGGTGAGTGAGTGGCTGTGTGGTACTTTGCTGCCTGCCAGATTAAACCACAGCAGCTTTCAAGACTTTTTTCCACTTAAAAATTTCTACTAGGAGGAAATCCTTGGATATCAGAATCCTTGATATCAGAAATCCTTGGATATCAGAATCCTTGGATATCAGAATCAATCATGGAGACATTTTTTTTTTTTCTGTTTTCTTTTTCCCCCCTGACCTAACAGAATTCACAGACGCCAGAGATCTGCTTGGACGGTCTAGGACAAGATCCACCTCACCTCCCTTAACCACATATTTACACAAAAGGGACATTTGTAAGTCCATGGGCCCTGACGGGATGCACCCATGAGTGCTGAGGGAGCTGGCAGGTGTGACAGCAAGGCCAGCCACTCTATAATCTTTGCTCCACTGTGGCGATGGGGAGACATGCCCAAAGGAGGAAAGCAAATGTCACTCCTGCCTTCAAGAAGGGCAAAAAGTAGGACCTGGGGAACTACAGGCCAGTCAGCCTCACCTCAGTCCCTCAGAAGGTGCTGGAATGTCTCATCCTGGAAACCATTTCCAGGCTCATGAAGAAGAAAATCATCAGGAGTAGTCAGCATGGATTCAATAAAGGGAAGTCATGGAAGTCATGGGAAATGACAACAATTCTGTAATGAAATCCCCAGCCTGATGGGTGAGGAGGGGAGCAGTGGGGGTCCTGGGGAGCACCAAGGTGAATGTGAGCCAGTGATGGGACCTTGGGCAAAAAAAGGGCTGTGTTAGGCAAAGCATCGCCAGCAGGTCAAGGGAGGGGATCCTGCCCCTCTGGTCAGTGCTGGTGAGGCTGCACCCGGAGTGCTGGGAACAGTTCTGGGCCCCCAGCACCAAGAGACCTGGGCCCAGCGGGGAGAGCCCAGCCCTGGACCCCAGGGTGCTGCTGGGCCTGGAGCCCCCGTGCTGTGAGGAGAGGCTGCGAGAGCTGGGGCTGCTCGGCCTGGAGCAGAGGAGGCTCCGGGGGAGCTCCCCCATGGCCGTCAGTACCCGCAGGGAGGTGCAGAGAGGCCGGAGCCGGGCTCTGCTCAGCACTGCCCAGGGCCAGGCCCAGAGGCCCCGGGCCCAGCCTGGAGCCCCGGCGGCTCCCCCTGCCCCTCAGGCAGCACTGCTGGGCTGGGCGGGTGCCTGAACACTGGAAGAAGTTTCCCAGACAGGCTGTGAAGTCTCTTCCTTGGAGGTTTTCAGAAGCCGCCTGGTAATCTGGGTGGCCTTGTTTGAGCACGGAGGTGGACCAGGTGACTTCCAGAGGTCCTTTCCAACCGTAACTATGCTGTGATTCTGTGTGATTATGTACAAAGCAGGCTTGCAACCTGACTTCCTGGTGCCCATCTGTCCTCTAACACAGAGGGAATTTAGATACCCAGCTGATTTTCTGGGAAGCACAAGCTGAATCCCACCAACACTGCTCTTTTCCTAATTTGTTGTCACCACCACTTAGGATTCTGCTAGTTCTCAAAAGTTATCTGCCATCTAGTTTCTGCCTTCCAGTGCTCCCAGGTCACCCCCAGGATCCTTCACATTCATCACTGCTCAGGTACTTTCACCAGTGGCCACTCTTCAATTATCATCTGGATCTGAAGCGGGTGATGTATCCTCACCTCCATCATCCTTCTACCTGATTTTCCTGAACAAAGTATTCCTCTTCACAGTAATAGCCACTTCTATGGATTATGCCTCCTGTTAAATCAATTAAATTGTGGTGTCGCCCACGCATTTAGTGATCAAACCAAACATCTACCTGCACAAGCTGTTTCACAACAGCCAAATTGTGCTGCTTCCATTTTCCAGTCTGAAGAGATGTAAGTCTCCTAGCTTTGAGAACTATTATACCGGTGAACTGGTGTAATATTTGATTGCTCCAGTAGATCGCAGCATTACACACATCTGAGTGAGCTTTGCAGTGCTCTGAAGGCATCACAGTGGAAGACTGGAATTAATTCCTGTCAAAGGATGCCTTGAGGTTGACGTTTGTTGCTTGTTTGTTTTTAAAACAATATTTAACTGCATCAGAGCACTGCTACTTCCAGAACTGCTTGTTTATTCTCCTGCTCGCAAAGAATCACAGCTCAACAGATGAATGAGACCATACCTGCTTCGGGTATTGCTGCCTGTATTTAAATTACAGTAGGCTCAAGGTCAACGTCCAAATTGTTCTGCACAGATGTAGACAAAGGTATCACGAATTAGTAGCTTAAGGTTCTGATTCTAAAAACATTTAAGCAGAAGAAAATGCACAGGGGCAGTGGAATTAGGCAGTACACACCAAAGGGGAAGATCTTATTCAGAGGCAATTATTGTATTTCACTGTATTACTGTATTAACTGAGTGAAAGCTGACCTCACAGAAGAGGAAAATATATGTAAGTATATATGTTTTCTTCCAAGAGGAAGAACAGCTGGTACCAGTGATTATAGCCCTCTGTAATATATAAATATCCTGAAATTCTATTTTCAGTGTGCATGGAGTGTTTGAAGTGTAGCTCTTCTCTGAAAAAGCAATAAATATGCCTGGCGGGCATTACGTTCACAGCTCTCCAGTGATTCCTCCCAAGGGTCTGACTTGAAAAGAGGTGTTTCCCAACAGCCAGCCCTGCAAAGATCATTTTGGGCTCAGAGATTTGAGCAGGATATTTTCCCCCTGGCACATCCTTATTGATCGCACGGTGGCTGCAACCTGCACTGTGCTGTCAGCATCAGCTCCCAAGTCCCCACGGGCTTCGGGGAGTTCCTTTGATGCCACTCTCAGGTTGAAGTGTCTGGGTCTTAGGGAGAGATCCAGCTGGGATGAACAAAGCCAACAATACAGAGAAAATTGAATGAGTAGGTAAATGGAGGCAGGTTGCAAGCACATCTGAGCCTGGTTCATGCCTTGCTGGTCCCGTTCCATCTAGAAGAGACCCTTGGAAGGAAGGAGGGGGGACATTCCCCAGCTAACGAGCAGCTCCATGCCTCAAAGAAGGGCAGCCACGATCACCCTGATGCCACAGAGCTCTACTACAGTGTATGGCTACCTGAGGACACCAGGGTGGGGTCCACGAACATGTTATAACCCCGCTGGAGTCCGTGTGGGGGGAACAGGCACATGCAGGTGGGGTTCGGGTCCCCTAACGCGAGATGCCTGCAAAAAATATCTAGACCTGAATGTATTGTTGCGTGTTCAAATGGAGAAGAACCAGCACAAGTCAAAACATCCTCTTTTTTTACACCCTATTCAAATGCCCCATCAAAAAGTGAGATGTGAGGTGGGAGAGGAGAGACAGACAGGAAAAGAAAAAAGAAAAAAGAAAAAAGAAAAAAAAGGAAGAAAAAAGAGAGAAGTGGCAAAAAAAAGGGGGGGGGGGGGGGAAGAAAAAGCAAATAAAGAAATAGGATGTGAATCCTGGCTGTGCAACAGGTCATTTGTGAGGCAAATCAGCCTCTGTTGTGTGATAAGGGCCTGAGGGCAGGCTGGAAATGCTTATTGAGCGAGTCCTGGGAGAGGTGTGATGGAAGCACTGGGGACAAGGACTGCCTGGAGACCTTAAAACGAAAAGACAGGTTTGATTTAGGACAATGATTGGAGCGAACACGCGGATTAGAGGTGAGCTCTGGTAGGAAGCTGTATTAGCAGGCTGGAGAAGCCGCCCAGCGAGCGCCAGGCAGGGAGCAAGAGATTAACAACGTCTGACCCGTGGAGCAGAAGATGTCAGAGCGAGTGCCTGCAGCCAGGAGATGAGGGGTTCAAAGAGCAGCCACTGGGGCAGGCGAGGAGCAGGAACAGGCTCCGGGCGAGGGGGTGATGCTGCTGGAAACGCCGCCAGCGAAGAGCTCAGCAGCGGCGTGCAGTGCTGGCAAGGGAGCACTGGAGGGAGCGTGGGCAAAGGAGGCAGCAGGCAGAAATCCAGATATTTTCCTTTCGATTCCATGAGCTCAGCGTGGTTTTATAATTATTGCCGTTGCTGTTATTTCATCTAGCTGGACTGTATGGGATAAGAGACTGAACTCTTATTGTAGGCAGTCTGTTACTCAAAGAAAGGAGGGTAGGGAGCAAATGTAAGAGCAGCAATGACAATAAACCCCTAAGAAGCATTGTCAGCAGACCAAGGGATCTGTATCTTCCTTGTTTTAGTCTTCCTCCAAATCCTGAGCAAATATTCAGTTCAATTTTACAATACAGATTCAAGGATAGGGAGTGAGGGTGGATATGTCCACGTGGAAGCTTGTAACTTGGGTACAGCTCAGCCTGGAAATTTTGAGACATGCCATGAAACAGCCTTTGAATCACTAATCCTTACAGTGGGAGAAGGAGGACAGTGGTGGAGCCAGGGAACGGTGGATGAGTTACCTCGACTCCACCCCCTGGGAAAACACTGCAGCTCTTACACAAACAGTTCAATATTTGGCCACTGGAGGACAACGGAGTGACGAAGAACCACCTACACGGCTTGCTGGGAACAATTCTCAACAAACCAACCTCGCATTTGTTTCTGAACCAGGAATCAGGCCTTCATGACTAAGGTAGCAAGGCTTTTCACCTACCCAAGAGCCACAGATGCATGGCGCACCCCTCAGCACTGAGGGCATG
This sequence comes from Oxyura jamaicensis, assembly GCF_011077185.1. NCBI lineage: Eukaryota > Metazoa > Chordata > Aves > Anseriformes > Anatidae > Oxyura > Oxyura jamaicensis. Next base: position 115,618,114 of record NC_048895.1, on the reverse strand, counting down.
GGGAATTTGGGGAGTCATCCACAGAGGGAAGGTGAGTGGAGCTCCCCATTGCTCCCTGGCCCCATGGTGGAATGGGTCTGGGCTGAAGCTCCAGACACGTGGCAGGGTCCCAAGGTGATGTGGAGGTGTCAGATCCTGGCAGGCGACCTCCTCCCACAGCCAAGGACTTGGATAACCCAGCAGCCTCCGCATCAGACCCAGCTTGCAGTCGATCACGCAACAAAAATCCCATATGGGATTTGCTTTTGGCCTTTCTGCAGACTATCTGCAACTCAAAGAACCCCAGGTTGGGTACTTCTATGGAAACAAATAAATAAAAAGGTCTTAAAAATCCCACGTGCATACGTACGTTCCAGACAACATCCCCATAGCACGGGAGCACAACGTGTCTAGTCAGATCTTTGTGAGCAACCTGGTGAGGGACAGACCATCTGCTGATGTACCATGCACAGAAGGGCTGCACACAGCGTGGAAGGCAGGATCAAAATTCAACCGATCGCTTTGGAGTGGAGGAAGAGCCTGAAAAAGATGAGATAGAAAGCAGGAGGATACGGCTGAAGCCTGGGAAGTATCACAGGCACAGAGACATTGGGAGGGAGGAGGGAGTAGGGCTAACGGGTAATTAATGAAATGAGGAGCTGCAGTGAAATGCTGGTTCTTGGTTCTTTCTGGACCATGTTGTCTGTGACGAAAGGGGATGATTGCTCTTTGTCTTAGGGATGGAGAAGCCATAGCGGCAGCACCGTGCCCGTACCTGGCCACAGTAAATTAGGGATGAACTAGAGGTGGGGCACGAGGTGGTTAAAAAAGGGAGCCTGAGGCAGAGCTCGGAGGAACTGGGCTTGTTTGGTCTAGAAATGAAATGCATGCAGGAGCTCCAGTGCAGGCTGCTGGGGGTAACTGGTTTCCTTGGCCACTGCCGTCTGGATAAGCAGAAATCAAGATAATTTAGCACGTTGCAGAGCGTGCTGGGTACCAGAACCCCTGGTAAGGCTAAGGGGTGGTGGGGTTGTCTTTTTGATGCTCTGATGTGTCTGTCACAGAGGGACTGTTCGACCCAGCACAGAATGGGGACAGGAGCTGGGTGACTTCCCATAGTCTCCCCCAGTTCAGCCACATCTCCATGTCTATCGCTTAGTGAATTCATTTAGGAAGCTCCCTCAGAGCCCATCTTTCCTCAGGTCTGATACAGTGTCTTAGCCACAAAACCAACCCTAGGCTATTTACTCTTCCGCGAAGTGTGGTTTCCTCTGCAAATTAAAGCGTCCCATTTAAAACACTCACTTGCTTTGCTCAAAGTGAGATTGGAAAGGAAAAACTAAAAGGATTTCCCACGTGATGCTCATTCAGATTGCAACAGGAGCTCCTTTCCACCATCCTTGTGGTCGCTGTGCTCATTTTCTGAGAAGCAGCAAATTCCATAATTTCATTTGCACAAGACGTTTGCTGCCGGCCACGTTCAAGTGTTACTTGCCATGCACATGAGATAAGAAGCAAATAATATTTTTATAGACATGAGAATTACTCCTTTGGTCAGGAAGGGAGAGAAGGACTGGGTGAGGAGCACAGGAGCAGTGCCAATGTGTTCAGCACGATATATTCAAAATACTCAAAATGGAACTGCTGAAATAAAAAGATAAATATCTCCTGCCCCGGATATCGAATACTTTTAGGCTCACAAATGGTTCCAAGGAAAGTTCATCGCTTTCCATGAGGAGGAGAAAATGCCAGACCCAGCAGAGCATGTCTGAGATATTATTCATGAGGAATTGTATGCCAAAACCTAGTCAAAATCCAGTAGCAGAAAACAGGGGTCAGCAGTGGGGGAAAAGAAAAGGAAAAAAAAAAAAAAAAAAGGACACGAAAAACAAATAGATCTTCAATAGTTTTTAACTGGTTTAATGTCCCTAGTTTACAGCACCATTTCATTCATTAGCCCTGGCTGGCTGTGACGCTCTCCTGGCAGGGCCGAGGTTACTTCTGAAGATTTCAGGGCCAACACTGCTCGCAGTCTCAGCAGGGGTCAGCTTTGCAAACACAGCAAATTAGATTTAGGGCTTTTGAACAGAAATAAAGAGGGAAACCCACGAGGACATCGCTCGCTTTTCAAAGCGTAGCTGTGCTGTCGAGACTGACCCACTACTGTCATTTCGGGGCTGTTTGAGTAACCGCTGGAAACGAAAAGAGCACTAAATATAGCCAGCACAGGATCATTAGCTCTTTAATTGCACATTGGTTTTCCTTTCTCTCATTTACACATTCCGCTTTGTCCTGTGATCTCAGCAGTGACATTGACTGGGGTTATCAGGAGCTGCCCAGGGCTGGGGGACAGCCATGGGTCCCACACGTCTTCATGTCCTTCTCTTTTTATGAAGACTGGGAGTATGGGGTCCAATAATACAACAGAGACAACAGCGAGGAAAACAAAATATGGGGAGAACAGGGTGGGAAGTAGCAGCATCTGGAGTGCTCTGAGCTTGTCCTGGTCCACAAAATCCAGGGGCACCCCCTGCAGCCACGAATCCAGCTAGGCAGATATTCACACAGCCCACGTTACAGCAGCGTCCATGCTTTTAGGGATGGCTGGAGGTTGAAAATCTATTCAGCAGCTGTGGCTGAGTTCACAGCATATCCAAGGAAATAGGTCTGGAAGAAAGGTTTCTGCACAGAGGTGACCCTCTGGGCTGGGCAAGGCATGCAGATGCATGCAGGATGTTTCCTGCTGCAGCATTCAGACCTAGTAACTGCACCGATCCTCCTCCAACCTGGGCTCAGGTCTGGAAAGCTGCCCCGGGCAGCTCCTGGCAGTCCCCAGTCAACGGGACTGTAGGAACAGGAAAAGCTCTTCAAATCCTTCCTCCTTTCCTAAGGTGGAGGCAGTCTTTCTTCTCCCTGTCCTGATCTGCTTGGGCTATGAGGTTTTGGGGACAGGGATTTTGCTTCCCCGTGCAGAATCTCACTCACTGTGGCCTCGCCTGTTCTTCCAAGGGCAGAAAGGTGCTTCTAGAGGCAGGGAGGTGGATGCAGAGCAGAAAGCGCCTGTCCTCAACTGGTTTGCAGAGAAGCGTGAATTAGTGGGCTCAGATAGGCTGGGTAAGAATAAAGGAAGCTATCTGCAGCGAGTGCCCATGCTCACCTGATTTTCTTCCAGATGCCTTCCAGTAACTCTCTTCTCTCATCTCCCTTAGAGATGACTTAGAGGTTACATAGCTCCCCACTCTCTTCTACTTCATTCTCCACTCAGCGTCTCCCAGATCTTCCCTCCAAGCCAGGTTTGGCAGTCACACAATTCAGGTCCTGCCCAGAGCATCTGGGAAGCGCAAGGATGTTTGGTTTGAGCTGATGTGTGCATGAGACACCTGCTATGCATTCTCTCATATGCAGCGAACTGCTGGAGCTTTGCAGCTGTGTCAGGCTAGTATCAAAATTAGTGGGTTTTTGTTTGGTTTTGTTTGTTTGTCTGTTTTTACAAGGAAGGTGATATCTCCTGGAGAAGGTCACCAAGATTTTGGGACTTCCCTCTACAAGAAATCCACTTTCCCCAGCACCTCCTGGGGTCAAGATACTGGCAGCAGAAGCGGTACCACACAGCATTCTTGTTTTTCATGGCCCAGGAATGTCTGATGAGGAACCCTCCTACAATTTGTTTGTACCAAGCACTCATTCTGCTTTGACATACAAGGGCAGAGAAATTGCAGCTTCATACATTCCTCTACAAACTGATGGATCGAGGGGTCGTTTATCATTAAGTGGGCTAACCAAGTGTTTGTGTTCATCAGGAGAGGGACTTAACACAGAAAATGGGAGAGGAGAAGCCAACAAACAGCTCATTAGCAGCTTAGTAGGGGTGTCCCTCCACAAGTGCGGTGGGTCCGTGCACCTTTCCAGGCAGGGGCATGGAGGTGCAGGAGGTGACAAAGGAGGGGGCTGAAGAAAATCAAGAACAGGAGCTGAATGTGGTGGAGGAGACAGTCAATCCTTACTGATTGTGTGAGTGGGGGTGAGCAGCCCCTGTGTGAATTGGTTCAGTGGGGAGGGTCCTTATGGGGACTGCACCATTGCTTGAGGACACAAAAGTTTAGGTTTGACATGAGGAGACGTTTCTTCTCAGAAAGAGCAGTGAGGCACTGGGATGGGTTGCTGGGGGTGTTCAAAGAGAGGTTGGACGTGGTGCTTGGGGACATGGTTCAGTGGTAGGGGGATTGGTGGTAGGGGGATGGTTGGACCAGATGATCTTGGAGGGCTTTTCCAACCCTAATGATTCTGTGATTCCCAGCAGCGGTGCACGCAGGATACATGGCATGGTGGTGCCACCCCCATCTGGGGGCTCCGTGGGGAGGTCACATCACCCAGGGCCAGCAGGAGATAAATATATTTACAGCTGCTTGCTAGTTTATGCTAAGTCTGGACCCTTCTTGCCCGGACCAGGTCCACTACCTGCTCAGACTACCGCATCCCATGGTTTGATGCAGCACCCATTGGGTTTCCCGGAGTACCCCGCTAAAGGCACGCTCTGGTTTAAAAGAAACTCAGGATTCCCAGGGTCTGAGGTGTTGCTTTTGGTTTCAAAGGCTCTGTGTCCAGCAGCGTGGAGTAGAAAGGAAAGAATAATGACACGGCACACCGCAGACATGTTATTAAAATGAACTGTTTATATTATCTCAGTTGAGTCAATACATTATAATGTATTAAAATGGAAAGGTACAAAATTGAAATAAATACTTTCTGATTCATGTATAAATCTTTTGTCAAGATGACATTTTGTGTTTTTTTTGTGTGTTTTTTTTTTTTTTTTTTCATCATCAGTACATGTTTCAATAAAACATTTAAAATGACATTTAAAGTATTTAAAATATGGTTCATGGAAGAAAAGGTTGAAATCAAACAACTTTTGGCTTGTTTTGGCATGAGATCTTGACACAATCTGGGTTCCCCAAAACCACGTAAATGGTGGTAAAATATAAATGCTCAAACTTATTTAAAAAAATAAACAGGCTTTACAAAACCCTCTGATCCTTGACTTAGCCACTTTTCTGTATAGTCTGCACTTACGATATATACATTCATTATTGTCCAAGGGAAGACAGCCACTGACTTTCATTTAAAGAGCTTGGTGGAGAGGCCTAACAAACATTATGCAGCCGACTACAATTAACACGGTTTAAAAAATTCCTGACAGTGCAAAAAACAGCTCAGAAACCAAAGCGTACGCATGGGACAGGGGAAGAGGCAAGTGCACGAGTCCAGATCTGAAGCAAAGCTCGAGGCATTTTGGCCAGGTCTACAAAAGGACATTTGCTGGGATAATCCGTCTGGCCGGTTACCCCAGCAAAGGTCTGCACCTAACGCAGAACTGCGGATCAGCATGTTTGCTGACTCAGGTTGTGATTTCGGGCTCCCCTTCATCTCCCGGGGGTGTTTGTGTGCCCGGGAAGGTTGCGGCTTGGCGCTCGGGGGCCTCCTGCAGGGATTGCTTTGGCAAAGCCCAGTGGTGCGAGCCTGGCCCATGAGAGGGGTGATGGCTCGGCGTGAAATTGCAGGGTGGGAAGGGAGGAGAGGGAGCGTGAATGTGGGCTCGGGACCTTGGAGAAGAGGCAGTGGGAAATTCACTCCCAGGCAGTGTTTTTTATCAGGATCACGGGGCAGGCTTGTTCGTGTGCTTTAGTTTCAATCAGTGTGCTTATTTCTTCTTTGTTGCCATAGCGTGTGCGGTTATGGTCCCTCTAACCTCTACCGTGTGCTTATCATCCATCCTGGGGCAATGGGCAGGCTGCTGTTCGGGGCAGGACATGGGAGCGTGGATGACGGTGCCTTTCCCCAAATCTCAGCATTCCAGCAACTTCTCAAATATCACCCAAAAGGGGAAAAGAAGCAGGGTTACATGAAAAATAAAATTACGAGAATCTCCCTGCCAACCTATAGGTAAAACTTCTCGAAGCCTGGTACAGCTTGTGCAGGGTGTAATGCTGCCAGCAACTCAACTGCATCAACCAGCGACAGGTGTATGCAGAAATCCATGTCTTTGTTCTGTTGTTTTTAAGGCAATAGAAGACTCTATAAGGAAGAAAAAACCCACCCTGGCTTGGTTGAAGGGCAGGGGGGATCTGAGATGGGGCTCCCTCTGATGGTTTTCCTTGGTGCTCCGTGGGCTCATTGGGACTTACTCCTCCTGTGTTCCTGGTTGTTCCCACCCAGGGCAGGAGGAACTCACGGCACAAACTCTTTGTGATGCTTTGAACTTTGCTGCAGAAGCCAACCCCATTTGAAAGAGGACCCTGTAAGGTTTATCATATATATGGATAGAGGAGGCAAGGGATGGGAATTGGTTTTTTCATCCTTCCCAAAAAGCCAGCATGTCACTGTTAAACTTCTTGGAAAATGCAAGGGAGTTTCCTGTTTGAAAAATAACACAGCCATGGGGAAATGAAGGATGTGATTGGAGGCTCTTGGGCATCTGTAACATTGAGGATACAATCAAAGACCAAAACAACCTCCCTCCAAGATGACCAAACTCTTTTTGTTGGCATATGCATTGTTCGGCATAGTTTTGTTTTATGTTTGTTGATAACCTTGCTGTTTCCATGTTGTTTGGGGAAGAATTCATAAACATTCTTACAGGGTGGACCAGCTCTTTCCTACCCAGCTCCCCTGTGCAGAAAACTTGATTCACCTCAGCCAAAGCTTTCCCCTTCCTTATTTTAGTTTGCAATGCAGTTTTTGAAGGGAAAGGAAGCAGTTCTCTGAGTGCTGGTGCCTAGAGAGGGGGACCCACTCTAAGATGCTCCAAGGAAGTCCTTGTACCTGTGTTGGTGAAAGGAGGTAATTCATCCTGCTGTTTTCCCTTAATCAAGCTCACGTGGAGCCTTTAGTGGGCTCCTTTTCCGTCTCTGGGAGGATAATGTGCACTTTTTTTTTTTTTTTCTTTTTTCTGTTTTTCTTTTTTTTAATCAGCTTTCCAAATGCCATCTCAAGGAGGTTTCCTCAGATTCCTGACTTTCTTGAAGGAAGCAGCAGAAATTCTTGCACTTGGGCAGAATGGGTTTCATTTTCTTAGCCATTCATTCTGATTAAGACAAAACTTGGCATGGAAGAGGATCCTTTGCTGACTATGGGGTAAACTAAAAAGATGACGCTTTCCTCTCCTCCACTGCCAGTTGCTTGGGATCCATGTCATAAATTGTTCCTACTAGAGCCCAAATCCATTGACTGAAGTGTATATGGTCATGGACAGGCTGTGCATCAAGGAGCTCAACTCCTAGCAAAGAAAATAAATTATTTTTAAAAATATTATTTTCTGCACATCCTTTCTAACAGCAACCAGCAAACATTTCCTTGGGCATTTCCATGGTGCTGTAGGACAGCCTGGGCCACGTCACAGAAAGTGTTGGCATCTACTAGGCAGCCCAAATGTGCACCTGCGGGGTTATTAGTGTCTCCATTGAGGTTCTGCAATCCAGGGGTTGGGTGTTTGTAGTGGCAAAGAGGTGAATTACATGGCTGTTGGAAGCTTGGGACAGTAGGACAATAAAACCTCCAATCTTTTGACCTCTTTCAGAGCAGATATGCACATCACAATATCGCACTGATCTCCTCCTTGTGCCGTGTCCAGCCTCCAGGGAGTCTCAATGACCCAAATCTTGACACTGGCTAAAAGCAATGAGTAAAACTTGTATCGTGGTTTACTCCTGCCAATGCTGATGTTTCAAGAAAAAACTTGGTCAGGGAATGGCGATGAGATAATGCATGAACGGGGTCATTTCTACCCCACCCTCCAGCCAAGGATCTCAGTAACAGAGCCTCACAACACCCCTGTGAGGTAGATATTATTATACCTGGGTGGGTAAACTGAGGCACACATAGAAGAAGTAGAGAGCAAGTGAATGGAAAAGCTAAGATGAAGATCCTGGGATCCTTGATGCCAGTCTTGCTCTGAGCAGCATTTCCCCTCTGAAAAAGAAGACGCGGCTTCTGCTGGAAGGTGAGAGAGACAGACCAAGGAGCTCCTGGGACATCCATGCAGAGAGAATAAATGCACATGTTCCTGGCTTATATCCAGGGTTTGACTTGTTAAAGGTCAAAAGAGGACACTGGGCATGACAGTAAGGCAAGAGAGAATCAGGAAGAGGTTGGAAACCAAGTCAGATAACAGGAACACAAGCACAACCAAATGAGGGCTCCAAAGAGGCACCACAAGAACATCCTTAACTCAACTTGGAAACGATGATGGAAAGACCATTGCTGATGGGATTTGCTTTTGCAGATCCAGTAGCTTCCAGTAAACCTACCGCCTCCTCAGCTCACAAGAAAAACAGAAAAAAGGAGAAGGA